>NW_028319282.1:0-212500 GCF_062004578.1 Staurois parvus
TGAAGATATTTGATTCGATATATTCGTTATGTTGCACCAATTCATTTTCGGGATTCGTTTGGTATATTCGTTGGTCTGGGTGGATTCGAAAAGTTTGCTGTTTTTCCGGAAGATTTCTATATATTTTATATATTATCGAATTGAACGGATTTTTAGTGGAAGGATTCAATATTTTCAGGTATAGCCCAACCCACCGAGAGAAATGGCATGAGCTGATTGGACAATATCGACTGGCGTCATGTGCATGTGAATTAACAAATGGAACGAAATTCGGATCTATTCGTTATCAAATTATCAGACGAATTCAGAAATTGAATTCAAGGATACGTTCACCTTTCATAGCATGTTACATGTTACACCCATATTCAGGGAATGTGGAATGGGTCCTAGGACTGGGACAGGAGGGTGAAGCATTTCTCCTTACTGATCATTAAAGCTTAAGTCCAATTTTAGACTTTTCTTGCCCCCCACTCAGTGGTGTCACTAGGGTTGGTGTCACCTGGTGCAGTAAAACGTGGTGTCATGATAAATGGAATAATGGAATGCACCATGTAGGTATGGGGGGGTTGATGGATGGTATGTATCATGTCACAATGTGGGGGGGGGGGGTGGGAGAGGAAGGGGTGATAGTATACGGGAGGGGGGGCTTGAGTGTGGGTTTGATGGATATAATGTACCATGTCAGTATGTGGGCGGGGGAGGGTAATGAATGAAATGTACCCTGTTAATATGTAGGTGGGGTGCTGAATGGAATGTACCATGTTAGTATGTGGGGGGGATGTTAATGGATGGGAATGTACCATGTCAGTATGTGGGAGGGTGATGAATGGAATGTACCATGTTAGTATGTGTGGGGGGAGTTGATGGATGGAATGTATCATGTCAGTATGTGGGGGGGGGGGGGGGAGAGGGTGATGAATGAAATGTACCATGTTATTATGTGGGGAGGGGGAAGTGATGAATGGACTGTACCATGTTAGTATATAGGAGGGGGGGTTGTTAAAGGATGGAATGTACCATGTCAGTATGTGGGGGGGGGGGTGATGAATGTACCATGTTACTATTTAGGAGAGGGGGGGTTAATTGATTGAATATATCATGTCAGCATGTGGGCGGGGGGGGGGGGGGGGTGATGAATGGAATGTACTATGTTAGTATGTGGGGGAGGGGTTGATGGATGGAATGTACCATGTCAGTGTGTGGGCGGGAGGGGAGAGGGTGATGAATGAAATGTACCATGTTAATATGTGGTGGTGGTGGGGGGGTTGATGGTGAGGAATGGAATCTACCATGTCAGTATGTTGGAGGGGGGAAAGTTAATGGATGGAATGTATCATGTCAGTATGTGTGTGGGGGGTGATAAATTGAATGTACCATGTTACTATTTAGGAGAGTGGGGGGGGTTAATGAATGGAATGTACCATGTTAGTATGTAGGCGGGGGGAGGGGGCAATGGATGGATCGTACCATTGTAATGTACAGCGCTGAGCGAACTATTGGCACTATATAAATACTGTAAAATAATAATAATAATGTCAGTATGTTGGGGGGTGAAAGGTGGTTGATGAAACATACCATGTCCGTATGTAGGGGGGAGTGATGAATGGACTGTACCTTGTTAGTATGTGGGGGTGATGGATGGAATGTACCATGTCAGTATGTATGGGGCTTTGAACAGATTGTACCATGCCACTGTGTAGGGGGGTGATGGATGGAATGTACCATGTCAGTATGTAGGGGGCTTTGGACAGATTGTACGATGCCACTGTGTAGGGGGGTGATGGATGGAATGTACCATGTTAGTATGTAGGGGTGCAGTGACGTCAGAGGGGGGTGGAGCAGGGGATAGGTGTCTCCCCCTGGTGGTAGAGGAGAAAGTACACAGCACACACTGACTTGCTGTCTCTCTCTGATCTCTAATACACAAGCAGTATAAATCTTCATCCCATCCTCTCCAATCACACTCTGACCCCGATGCTCCACCTCCTGTCCCCCTTCATGAGTGCCGCCATCTTTCCGGCTCCCCCTATAGGGCTGAATGAGGATTGGACTCCAGGCACATGTGGGTCATTCCAACCAGGCATCCTAGCCGTCCCTGGGCCAGAGCAGACACCGGAGAGGTGTGATGACAGTACCGGGGATCAGGGAGGTCGGATATCACTTTCTACTTGATGGTGTCACCCCTCTGGCGGGTGTCACTCAGATGCAGTCCACACCCCCATAACGACCCCACAGCACCCCCCCTACCCCCTGAAACCTGCCAGTTTTTTTTTTTTAAATCATCCCTTATTCTTGCAGTCTTCTATGCGGTCCAGTGATGTCACCAGTACCTCCTCTTCTTCTGGCGGCGAGGGGCGGGCATTCTTCCTGGACCAAGCATTGGAGTACTCCAAGCCTAGCCTAGATATATATAGGAGGGGATGGGAGATCTGAAAATTAGAAAAAAATCTTGGAGTTAATTAATATATACTGTGTATGTTCAAGTTCTAAACAATATACCAGGGGCAGACTAACCATTTGGAAACTCGGGCACTGCCCGAGGGCCCGTGGTCAGTAGGGGGCCCCATGAGATGCCCCTGGTACCTTTTTCATAGGCTTTTTTGAGTTTGGGCAAGGACACAGGGGCCCCATGATCCCTTATTGCCTGGGGGCCCCATGAGTTGTCAGTCCGCCCCTGCAATATATATATCCCTCTATGGAGCTCCTCGCTGAGCCGAAGGTGAATGACGGTTTTCCTCTTCGGATACGTATAGAAAATGTTGCAGTCTTCTCCCTCTATAGAAGGCAGGTCATGTGACCCAGGAACAAAGGTGTCTATTTATGGCTCATGCAAAGGACCCCCCATGGTGCCCAAACACTGAACAAAGGGCCCCATGGTGCCCAAACAGGGCACACACATTCATTAGACCTTCATGTATAAGGAGATTTGTAAACATGGCTTCACATAGGGATCTAACCTGCTGATACCCAGATTCCAGTTTCTGCCGTATTTAAAGGCTTAGCCAGGATTATGGCAGGAAAGAGCACAGAGCGACACGCTATAAGCTCCAATAGACGGAACGTTGTCATGAAATGCCGGGATTAGACGTCATGTTCCTTTAAGAGAATCAATTATAAAGAAGGCAAACAATTCTCCTTACTGAATATTCAGATATGGACTTCACAACAGAGGATACTGAGAATGTACAGGACAGAGAAGTGGGACTGTGCAGAGTCCATACATACAGAATAGGGACAGATACCGAGAATGACACCCGGCATCCAGGACAGGAGAAGTGGGACTGTGCAGAGTCCATACATACAGAATAGGGACAGATACCGAGAATGACACCCGGCATCCAGGACAGGAGAAGTGGGACTGTGCAGAGTCCATACATACAGAATAGGGACAGATACAGAGAATGACACCCGGCATCCAGGACAGGAGAAGTGGGACTGTGCAGAGTCCATACATACAGAATAAGGACAGATACCGAGAATGACACCCGGCATCCAGGACAGGAGAAGTGGGACTGTGCAGAGTCCATACATACAGAATAGGGACAGATACAGAGAATGACACCCGGCATCCAGGACAGGAGAAGTGGGACTGTGCAGAGTCCATACATTATAGAATGAGGACAGATACCGAGAATGACACCCGGCATCCAGGACAGGAGAAGTGGGACTATGCAGAGTCAATACATACAGAATAGGGACAGGTACCGAGAATGACTCCCGGCATCCGGGACAGGAGAAGTGGGACTGTGCGGAGTCCATACATACAGAATAAGGACAGATACCGAGAATGATACCCGGCATCCAGGACAGGAGAAGCGGGACTGTGCAGAGTCCATACATACAGAATAAGGACAGATACAGAGAATGACACCCGGCATCCAGGACAGGAGAAGTGGGACTGTGCAGAGTCCATACATACAGAATGAGGACAGATACAGAGAATGACACCCGGTATCCAGGACAGGAGAAGTGGGACTATGCAGAGTCAATACATACAGAATAGGGACAGGTACCGAGAATGACTCCCGGCATCCGGGACAGGAGAAGCGGGACTGTGCGGAGTCCATACATACAGAATAAGGACAGATACCGAGAATGATACCCGGCATCCAGGACAGGAGAAGTGGGACTGTGCAGAGTCCATACATACAGAATAAGGACAGATACCGAGAATGACACCCGGCATCCAGGACAGGAGAAGTGGGACTGTGCAGAGTCCATACATTATAGAATGAGGACAGATACCGAGAATGACACCCGGCATCCAGGACAGGAGAAGTGGGACTATGCAGAGTCAATACATACAGAATAGGGACAGGTACCGAGAATGACTCCCGGCATCCGGGACAGGAGAAGTGGGACTGTGCGGAGTCCATACATACAGAATAAGGACAGATACCGAGAATGATACCCGGCATCCAGGACAGGAGAAGCGGGACTGTGCAGAGTCCATACATACAGAATAAGGACAGATACAGAGAATGACACCCGGCATCCAGGACAGGAGAAGTGGGACTGTGCAGAGTCCATACATACAGAATGAGGACAGATACAGAGAATGACACCCGGTATCCAGGACAGGAGAAGTGGGACTATGCAGAGTCAATACATACAGAATAGGGACAGGTACCGAGAATGACTCCCGGCATCCGGGACAGGAGAAGCGGGACTGTGCGGAGTCCATACATACAGAATAAGGACAGATACCGAGAATGATACCCGGCATCCAGGACAGGAGAAGCGGGACTGTGCAGAGTCCATACCCACAGAATAGGGACAGATTCTGAGTATGACACCCGGCATCCGGGACAGGAGAAGTGGGACTGTGCAGAGTCCATACATACAGAATAAGGAGAGATACCGAGAATGACACCCGGCATCCAGGACAGGAGAAATGGGACTGTGCAGAGTCCATACATACAGAATAGGGACAGATACAGAGAATGACACCCGGCATCCGGGACAGGAGAAGTGGGACTATGCAGAGTCAATACATACAGAATAGGGACAGATACCGATAATGACTCCCGGCATCCGGGACAGGAGAAGTGGGACTGTGCAGAGTCCAGGGCTGGTGATAGACTATTTTGCTCTCTAGGCAAAACCAGCTACTTGCACCTCCCCCGGCCAAAAAAAAAAATTATTTCAGGTACTTCTATAGCGCCGTCAATATACGCAGCACTTTACATATATATTGTACATTCACATCAGTCCCTAACCCTCAAGGGGCGTACAATCTAAGGTCCCTAACTCACATTCATACATACACATACTAAGGACAATTTAGACAGGAGACAATTCACCTACCAGCATGTCTTTGGAGTGTGGGAGGAAGCTGGAGCACCCAGAGGAAACCCACGCAGGCACAGGGAGAACATGCAAACTCCAGGCAGGTGGTGCCGTGGTTGGGATTCAAATCGATGACCCGAGTACTGCCAGGCGGAAGTGCTAACCATTTAGCCACCATTTCCCTCCAATCCCCTGTTCTAGTACAAATTCCCCTCCAATCCCCTGTCTTAGTACAAATACCCCTCCAATCCCCCGTCCTAGTACAAATTCCCCTCCAATCCCCCGTCCTAGTACAAATTCCCCTCCAATCCCCCGTCCTAGTACAAATTCCCCTCCGATCCCCCGTCCTAGTACAAATTCCCCTCCGATCCCCCGTCCTAGTACAAATTCCCCTCCGATCCCCCGTCCTAGTACAAATTTCCCTCCGATCCCCCGTCCTAGTGCAAATTCCCCTCCAATCCCCCATCCTAGTACAAATTCCCCTCCAATCCCCCCTTCTAACACAAATATCCCCTCCCCAATCCCCTCTCCTAGCATAATATTCCACCAAAATCCTCCTTCTAGCACCCCCCAATCCCCCCTTCGAGCACCCCCCCCCCATTCCCTCTCCTAGCATAAATCTCCCCAATCCTACCTCCTAGCACCAATCCTCTTCAATCTCCCCCAACCCCCCTGGACAAAATCCTGCAAATCCCTCCTCTAACTAAAACCAATTAAAATTTCCCTTCTCAACACAAAATCCTCCCACCTTACCCAAACCCCCTCTCCCCCTTTTAGAACAACCCCCTCTTGCAGGCGTCATTGCTCTAGGCTGCTCTCCCCTTGTCCCAGCCATGAGTGCAGAGATGGGAGAAAGCACTCAGAGGTCAAACACTGCGTCCATGGAAAGACCGGGCTGGGGGGAACGACTTAAATCTGGGGGGTGTAGCCCATCCCAGCACCCCTCTAGATCTGGCCATGGCGTAGAATAGGGTAACCAGAAGCTGTGCGCCCTAGGCAGCTGCCTAGTTTGCCTTGTGGTAGCACCGGCCCTCCCACATGGAAGAAAAATATATTTTAAATATATTTTTAAAATATTTTTCCCAAATATATTGACATATATTTGAAACACTACAATTGTGAACGTATTCAATATATTTCAAAATATAAGGGGGATATGATCTCCATGTATAATACATAAGGGGGGATATGATCTCCATGTATAATACATAAGGGGGGATAAGATCTCCATGTATAATACATAAGGGGGGGGATATGATCTCCATGTATAATACATAAGGGGGATATGATCTCCATGTATAATACATAAGGGGGGATATGATCACCATGTATAATACATAAGGGGGATATGATCTCCATGTATAATACATAAGGGGGGATATGATCTCCATGTATAATACATAAGGGGGATATGATCTCCATGTATAATACATAAGGGGGGATATGATCTCCATGTACAATACATAAGGGGGGATATGATCTCCATGTATAATACATAAGGGGGGGATATGATCTCCATGTATAATACATAAGGGGGGATATGATCTCCATGTATAATACATAAGGGGGGGATATGATCTCCATGTATAATACATAAGGGGGATATGATCTCCATGTATAATACATAAGGGGGATATGATCTCCATGTATAATACATAAGGGGGGGATATGATCACCATGTATAATACATAAGAGGGGATATGATCTCCATTTATAATACATAAGGTGGGATATGATCACCATGTATAATACATAAGGGGGGATATGATCTCCATGTATAATACATAAGGGGGATATGATCTCCATGTATAATACATAAGGGGGGATATGATCTCCATGTATAATACATAAGGGGGGATATGATCTCCATGTATAATACATAAGGGGGGATATGATCTCCATGTATAATGCATAGGGGGGGGATATGATCACCATGTATAATACATAAGGGGGGATATGATCTCCATGTATAATACATAAGGAGGGATATGATCTCCATGTATAATACATAAGGGGGATATGATCTCCATGTATAATACATAAGGGGGGGATATGATCTCCATGTATAATACATAAGGGGGGATATAATCTCCGTGTATAATACATAAGGGGGGATATGATCACCATGTATAATACATAAGGGGGGATATGATCTCCATGTATAATACATAAGGGGGGATATGATCTCCATGTATAATACATAAGGGGGGATATGATCTCCATGTATAATACATAAGGGGGGATATGATCACCATGTATAATACATAAGGGGGGATATGATCACCATGTATAATACATAAGGGGGATATGATCTCCATGTATAATACATAAGGGGGGATATGATCAACATGTATAATACATAAGGGGGGATATTATCACCATGTATAATACATAAGGGGGGATATGATCAACATGTATAATACATAAGGGGGATATGATCTCCATGTATAATACATAAGGGGGGATATGATCACCATGTATAATACATAAGGGGGGATATGATCACCATGTATAATACATAAGGGGGGATATGATCACCATGTATAATACATAAGGGGGATATGATCACCATGTATAATACATAAGGGGGGATATGATCAACATGTATAATACATAAGGGGGGATATGATCACCATGTATAATACATAAGGGGGGATATGATCAATATGTATAATACATAAGGGGGGATATGATCTCCATGTATAATACATAAGGGGGGATATGATCACCATGTATAATACATAAGGGGGGATATGATCTCCATGTATAATACATAAGGGGGATATGATCAACATGTATAATACATAAGGGGGGGATATGATCTCCATGTATAATACATAAGGGGGGATATGATCAACATGTATAATACATAAGGGGGGATATGATCTCCATGTATAATACATAAGGGGGGGGATATGATCTCCATGTATAATACATAAGGGGGGATATGATCTCCATGTATAATACATAAGGGGGGTATGATCTCCATGTATAATACATAAGGGGGATATGATCTCCATGTATATTAGATAAGGGGGGATATGATCTCCATGTATAATACATAAGGGGGATATGATCTCCATGTATAATACATAAGGGGGATATGATCTCCATGTATATTAGATAAGGGGGGATATGATCTCCATGTATAATACATAAGGGGGGATATGATCTCCATTTATAATACATAAGGGGGGTATGATCAACATGTATAATACATAAGGGGGGGATATGATCTCCATGTATAATACATAAGGGGGGATATGATCTCCATGTATAATACATAAGGGGGTATGATCTCCATGTATAATACATAAGGGGGGATATGATCTCCATGTATAATACATAAGGGGGGATAGGATCTCCATGTATAATACATAAGGGGGGATATGATCATCATGTATAATACATAAGGAGGGATATGATCTCCATGTATAATACATAAGGAGGGATATGATCTCCATGTATAATACATAAGGGGGGGATATGATCTCCATGTATAATACATAAGGGGGGATATGATCTCCATGTATAATACATAAGAGGGGATATGATCTCCATGTATAATACATAAGGGGGGATATGATCACCATGTATAATACATAAGGGGGGATATGATCTCCATGTATAATACATAAGGGGGGATATGATCTCCATGTATAATACATAAGGGGGGATATGATCTCCATGTATAATACATAAGGGGGATATGATCACCATGTATAATACATAAGGGGGATATGATCTCCATGTATAATACATAAGGGGGGGATATGATCTCCATGTATAATACATAAGGGGGATATGATCTCCATGTATAACACATAAGGGGGGATATTATCTCCATGTATAATACATAAGGGGGGATATTATCTCCATGTATAACACATAAGGGGGGATATTATCTCCATGTATAATACATAAGGGGGGATATTATCTCCATGTTTAATACATAAGGGGGATATGATCTCCATGTATAATACATAAGGGGGGGATATGATATCCATGTATAATACATAGGGTGGGATATGATCTCCATGTATAATACATAAGGGGGGATATGATCTCCATGTATAATACATAAAGGGGGATATGATCTCCATGTATAATACATAAGGAGGGATATGATCTCCATGTATAATACATAAGGGGGGATATGATCTCCATGTATAATACATAAGGGGGGATATGATCACTATGTATAATACATAAGGGGGGATATGATCTCCATGTATAATACATAAGGGGGGATATGATCACCATGTATAATACATTAGGGGGGATATGATCTCCATGTATAATACATAAGGGGGGATATGATCTCCATGTATAATACATAAGGGGGGATATGATCACCATGTATAATACATAAGGTGGGATATGATCTCCATGTATAATACATAAGGGGGGGATATGATCTCCATGTATAATACATAAGGGGGATATGATCTCCATGTATAATACATAAGGGGGGGATATGATCTCCATGTATAATACATAAGGGGGGATATGATCTCCATGTATAATACATAAGGGGGGATATGATCACCATGTATAATACATAAGGGGGGATATGATCTCCATGTATAATACATAAGGGGGATATGATCACCATGTATAATACATAAGGGGGATATGATCCCCATGTATAATACATGGGGGGGGGTATGATCACCATGTATAATACATAAGGGGGATATGATCTCCATGTATAATACATAAGGGGGGGATATGATCTCCATGTACAATACATAAGGGGGATATGATCTCCATGTATAACACATAAGGGGGGATATTATCTCCATGTATAATACATAAGGGGGGATATTATCTCCATGTATAATACATAAGGGGGGGGGATATGATCACCATGTATAATACATAAGGGGGGATATGATCTCCATGTATAACACATAAGGGGGGATATTATCTCCATGTATAATACATAAGGGGGGATATTATCTCCATGTTTAATACATAAGGGGGATATGATCTCCATGTATAATACATAAGGGGGGGGGGGTATGATCTCCATGTATAATACAAAAGGTGGGATATGATCTCCATGTATAATACATAAGGGGGGATATGATCTCCATGTATAATACATAAAGGGGGATATGATCTCCATGTATAATACATAAGGAGGGATATGATCTCCATGTATAAAACATAAGGGGGGATATGATCTCCATGTATAATACATAAGGGGGGATATGATCACTATGTATAATACATAAGGGGGGATATGATCTCCATGTATAATACATAAGGGGGGATATGATCACCATGTATAATACATTAGGGGGGATATGATCTCCATGTATAATACATAAGGGGGGATATGATCTCCATGTATAATACATAAGGGGGGATATGATCTCCATATATAATACATAAGGGGGGATATGATCTCCATGTATAATACATAAGGGGGGGATATGATCTCCATGTATAATACATAAGGGGGATATGATCTCCATGTATAATACATAAGGGGGGATATGATCTCCGTGTATAATACATAAGGGGGGATATGATCTCCGTGTATAATACATAAGGGGGGATATGATCTCCATGTATAATATATAAGGGGGGGTATGATCTCCATGTATAATACATAAGGGGGGATATGATCTCCATGTATAATACATAAGGGGGGATATGATCTCCATGTATAATACGTAAGGGGGGATATGATCTCCATGTATAATACATAAGGGTGGATATGATCTCCATGTATAATACATAAGGGGGGATATGATCTCCATGTATAATACATAAGGGGGGATATGATCTCCATGTATAATATATAAGGGGGATATGATCTCCATGTATCATACATAAGGGGGGATATGATCTCCATGTATAATACATAAGGGGGGATATGATCTCCATGTATAATATATAAGGGGGGGTATGATCTCCATGTATAATACATAAGGGGGGATATGATCTCCATGTATAATACGTAAGGGGGGATATGATCTACATGTATAATACATAAGGGTGGATATGATCTCCATGTATAATACATAAGGGGGGATATGATCTCCATGTATAATACATAAGGGGGGGATATGATCTCCATGTATAATATATAAGGGGGATATGATCTCCATGTATCATACATAAGGGGGGATATGTCTCCATGTATAATACATAAGGGGGGATATGATCTCCATGTATAATACATAAGGGGGGATATGATCTCCATGTATAATACATAAGGGGGGGTATGATCTCCATGTATAATACATAAGGGGGGGATATGATCTCCATGTATAATACATAAGGGGGATATGATCTCCATGTATAATACATAAGGGGGATATGATCTCCATGTATAATACATAAGGGGGGATATGATCTCCATGTATAATACATAAGGGGGGATATGATCTCCATGTATAATACATAAGGGGGGGATATGATCTCCATGTATAAATACATCAGTGGTTCATATAGTGAATTCGGTGTAGTTATTCCCCCTGAGGTCATCACAGAGGACAAGGGGGCGCTCTTTACGTCTGGAGGAAAATAGATTTAATTTCCAAACATGGAAAGGTTTCTTCACAGTGAGAGCTGTGAGAATGTGGAATAGACTCCCTCAAGAGTTGGTTGTGGCCAGCTCAGTGGATTGCTGTAGGAAAGTCCTGGATTCTTTCTTGGATACACAGAATATAACTGGATATAACATTTATAGGGAAAGTTGATCCAGGAAATATCCGATTGCCTCTCGGGGGATCAGGAAGGAATTTTCTCCCCAGCAGGAGCAAATTGGATCGTGCTTTGCTGGGTTTTTTTTTTGCTTTCCTCTGGATCAACTGTGGGTGTAGGATTATAACTTTTTTTTTGTTTTTCTTTTTTTTAATGGTTGAACTGGATGGACTTTTGTCTTTTTTTCAGCCAGACTAACTATGTAACTTTGTAACTATTTCAATATATATCTATTGTATGTTGAAATACTTTTTTTATATATTACATAATATATGAAAAATATTGTTAAAAATATATTATTTTAAATATACTCTTCAGTTTTTTTAACATATCTTTTTACATATACTTGTAAATGCATTCCAAAAATGTTTATTAAACGTATTTTTAAAGACCTACAATATATTTGAAAATTAATTTTTTTTAATATTTTTCATATATTTTGTAATGTATAAAAAACGCATATATATATATAATGGACTCTGATCCATTATGCTCAATCTGCAGATCTGATCCATCCTGCGGGGATTGTCGGTATGCCACCTATACGGGGTGACACCGGACCAGGGGCGGACTGACAACTCATGGTGCCCCCGGGCAATAGGGGATCATGGGGCCCCTGTGTCCTTGCCCAAACTCAAAAACGCCTATGAAAAGGTACCAGGGACATCTCATGGGGCCCCCTACTGACCCCGGGCCCTCGGGCACTGCCTAAGTTTCCAAATGGTCAGTCCGCCCCTGCACCGGACCCACTCCACGTAAAGGTAAGTTGTAAAGCAAGCCGACGATCCCCGCAGGATGGATCGGATCTGCAGATTGGGGAGCATAATGGATCAGACTCCGATCCATTATGGTCAATCCGCAGATCCGATTTATCCTGCGGGGATCGTCGGCATGCAACCTATACGGGGTGACACCGGACCCGCTCCACGTAAAGGTAAGTTGTAAAGCAAGCCAACGATCCCCGCAGGATGGATCGGATCTGCGGATAGAGCATGATGGAGTCCGATCCATTATGCTCAATCCGCAGATCCGATCCATCCTGCGAGGATCGTCGGAGGGGGTGTCACCAAGTGTTACCGCACCGGGTGACACCAACCCTAGGGACGCACCTGCTAAGAATTACACCCAGTGTATAGAAACAAACAGGTTGCGTTGTGCTCAGTTGCAGATATACCATTTGGCTCGCAGCGGAGGTTTTGCAGAATATATAACAGATTCCGGGAATTCCAGTAACCATTTAGCCTGTTTAATGTTTCTCTCGGGGGTGTGACTGGGTGACTCGGCATTTGGACAGTCCAGTGTCCCCGGTGTGAGGATGTGGCTGTGGTCACCTTTCATCCAGCTGTGATACATGTAATGTATTGAGTGACTTTCACTCTGTAGAGGTTGGAATTCATCACACGTGTTCCTCATGTGTGTGCGGGATAACATCTGTGTTCCATCAGGTGGTTCGGTTGCAGCGCTCGGTGCGTTGTGGGGTTATTCGGGGTAACAGCCCGCATTATTCATCGGACATTTAAGATCCGTTCACGCCATCAAGCTTCAGTGTCATACAGGAATGCACTTTATATGTGTTAATGCGAAGCAGAGCCGTTCATTTAATTGCCACCTGATGCACTTTGCTGACCGATGTTTATTGCAGCACAACACGCAGCGATGTACTACCGAGCGTTGCAGTGCGCTGCCAGAAAATGGTGCATGTACCATGTGGGAACTTTACCACATTGCAATGCACATTATCCCCATTTACACCTGTGCACTGGGAAAATGCATCCAAATGACTTGTAATCCCGCAGAACACAAAACACTTGGCTTTATTGCCAACGTGGTGTCATTTGTTCTTGTCCATCAGCAAGCTGCATTGGGGTGCCATTAAGGGCTCATTCCCTCCAGCCCTGTTGGACAGCATTGCCCAGTGCAGTGCCAATTCAAAGAAAAACAAAAAGCCTTGGCCTGTATAAGGCTGGTTCATACCATGGCACTGCATTGGTGTGCATCAGGGTCGGATCTAGCCTGCCTGATCTGGGGGTGCACTAACAAATGTTAGGGGGGCAGAAGATGTGAAGTCAGCAGTACAGTAGAGGAGGCAGTAGGGCAATGTACAAAGGGTCAGCAGGGCAGAGGATAGGGTCAGTAGTTTGTAAAGCAGTGTACAGAGGCCATTAGTTTGTAGGGCAGTGTACAGGGGTTAGCAGGGAGGTGTACAGGGGGTCAGCAGGGCAGTGTACAGGGGTTAGCAGGGCAATGTACAGGGGTTAGCAGGGTGGATGACAGCGGGTCAGCAGGCCATAGAACAGGGAGTCAGCAAAGCAATGTGCAGTGCATCAGTAGGGCAGTGTACAGGGGGTCAGCAGGACAGTGTACAGGGGGTTAGCAGGGCAGTGTACAGGGGGTCAGCAGGGTGGATGACAGCGGGTCAGCAGGCCATAGAACAGGGAGTCAGCAAAGCAATGTGCAGTGCATCAGCAGGGCAATGTACAGGGGGTTAGCAGGGCAGAGAATAGGGTTCAACAGAGCAGATGACAGGGGTCAATGGGGTGGAAAGCAGGAGTTGTCAGGACAGAAGAAAGGGTCAGTAGGGCAGTGTACAGGGGTCTGCAGGATGGATCATAGACGTCACAAGGGCAAAGAACAGGGATCAGCAGGGCAGAGGATAAGGATCTTCAGGGCAGTGTACAGGGGTCAGCAGGACAGAGGACATTGTTCAGCAGGGCAGAGGACATGGGTCAGTATGGCAAAGAAGAAGGGTCACAAGGGCAGAGGAAAGGGGGAAGGCAAGATGGAGGACAGGGGTCAGCAGGACGGAGGACAGGGGTCAGTAGGACGGAGGACAGGGGTCAGCAGGACAAAGGACAGGGGTCAGCAGTGCAGAGGAGAGGGGTCAGGACGAAGGAAAGAGGTCAGCACTGCAGAAGACAGGGGTCAGCAGTGCAGAGGACAGGGGTCAGCAGTGCAGAGGACAGGGGTCAGCAGTGCAGAGGATAGGGGTCAGCAGTGCAGAGGACAGGGGTCCGAGGGATGGAGGAAAGGGTTCAGCAGTTCAGAGGACAGGGGTCACTAGGACGAGGACAAGGATCAGCAGTGCAGAGGACAGGGTGATGTCCAACTTACCTCTCTCAACAAGTCAACTAGAAGCCCTCAAAGAGTATAGCTGAGGAGCAGGGGCGGACTGACCATTTGGAAACTCGGGCACTGCCCGAGGGCCCGGGGTCAGTAGGGGGCCCCATGAGATGCCCCTGGTACCTTTTTCATAGGCTTTTTTGAGTTTGGGCAAGGACACAGGGGCCACATGATCCCCTATTGCCCGGGGGCCCCATGAGTTGTCAGTCTGCCCCTGCTGAGGATACACTGCTTGCACATTCACATGTCTCTGCCATTGGTTTTCCACAATTTTGGGCCTCAAGACATTTGGAGGAAGCTTATGGTGGCCTTCAGCTTTGATGATGAACTGCAGCCCTCAGCTCAGGTTGGTTGTGTCTTGTATTCTTTTCAAGGACCCATTTTCAGTTCTGACTGGAGTCTCTCTTTTTTTAATGAATTGTTAACAAAGTGCCATAGACATTTACCTGCATATTTAACCCATGCCCCATCATTTTTGGCACTGAAGCATCTCACAAGTTATAACGTGACTCTGAAAACTTCATACACACGTATCTGTCACCACAGCGGTTTATGTGAAACCGCACCGGAATCCATCATGGAACCGAGAATAACCTGCGTCTATCATTGTGGCAGAGCCAATTATTTGCTATTTCTGGTTTACAAGCACTTAGCTGGAAATTACCTGGAGAGTGATGCTCATTTGTGGCAGGGAAGGTGGCCAAGTGCCAGATATACTGTATGTTGTATGTATACCTAATGAATGTCCCACAAACATATCCTGTCACCACTGAGATATTATGAGGATACAATGATGGTGAGGATACAATGAGGATACAATGATGGTGAGGATACAATGAGGATACAATGATGGTGAGGATACAATGATGATGAGGTTACAATGAGGATGAGTATACAATGATGGTGAGGATACAATGATGGTGAGGATACAATGATGATGAGGTTACAATGAGGATGAGGATACAATGATGGTGATGATACAATGATGGTGATGATACAATGATGGTGATGATACAATGAGGATGAGGATACAATGATGGTGAGGATACAATGAGGATGAGGATACAATGAGGATGAGGATACAATGATGGTGAGGATACAATGATGGTGAGGATACAATGATGGTGAGGATACAATGATGGTGAGGATACAATGAGGATGAGGATACAATGATGGTGAGGATATAATGATGGTGAGGATACAGTGAGGATGAGGATACAATGATGGTAAGGATACAATGAGAATGAGGATACAATGAGAATGAGGATACAATGATGGTGAGGATACAGTGAGGATGAGGATACAATGATGGTGAGGATACAATGAGAATGAGGATACAATGATGGTGAGGATACAACAAGGATGAGGATACAATGATGGTAAGGATACAGTGAGGATGAGGCTACAATGATGGTGAGGATACAATGAGAATGAGGATACAATGATGGTGAGGATACAATGAGGATGAGGATACAATGATGGTGAGGATACAATGAGGATGAGGATACAATGATGGTGAGGATACAATGAGAATGAGGATACAATGATGGTGAGGATACAATGAGGATGAGGATACAATGAGGATACAATGATGATGAGGATACAATGAGGATGAGGATACAATGAGGATGAGGATACAATGAGGATACAATGATGATGAGGATACAATGTAACTAGTGATCACCAGCAACTGTCCCTCGCGATAACTGCAAAGATCCAGCCCAAGCTTCTCCAGCCAAGCCTCCAGGTGTCCAGCCCTGTCTCCATCTCCTCTTAGGCCCCATGCACACTGGCCATTTATCCCGGGTACATGGGGCTCTGACATTTAGCTGCAGGCAAAGGGCACAGATTTTCTGTCAAGCCCCAGTGGAGAGCCTTAAGGGCTCATTGAGGCAGTGTGAACAGCAAGCTTTGACATAGCATTTGCAGAGCTTTCAGCAAGCTTTTTTGATGCTTTTAAAGTATCATTCAGTCCCAGTTTGCAAATATTGAACACAGATGGAGTGCTGATTGCCACTTTAAACAAGCTGTTAGCAGGCTTCAGAACTTTTTGAAGTTTGCTGAAGCCTGCTAGCAGCTTGCCTAAAGTGGTAATCAGCACTCCCATTAGGATCTGTATTCAGCATTTGCAAAAATGGAGCTAAATGGTACTTTAAAAGCTTCAACAAAGCTTCCTGAATGCTCTGCAAATGCTTTGTCAAAGCTTGCTGTTCACACAGCTCTTAAACAAGCTGAAACCCATTTAAAACTTGCCTTACATTTGCTTCAAAATGTGTCATTAGACAAGCTTTTTTAAAGCACTCTGAATTCCAGTCAAAGCTCCTCCCACTAAATAACATACCTTACAGTCCTGTTCACACGGTTGGCTTTGCTTTGCTTCAAAAATTATACCCCGTGTCGCTTTCTTGGTGCTTCAGAGCATCACCAAAGCCTCCATAGAAGTCTACAGTGCATCTAGAAAGTATTCTCAGCGCTTAACTTTTGCCATTTTGTTATGTTACAGCCTTATTCCCAAATGGATTAAATTAATTTTTTTTCCTCAACATCCTACAAACAATGCCCCATAATATCAATATTAAAGAAGTTCATTTTGAAATCTTTGCAATTTATTAAAAAGAAAAAATTTAAAAAAAAAAACCCATGTACATAAGTATTCGCAGCCTTTGCCATAACACTCAAAATTGAGCTCTGGTGCATCCTGTTCCCACTGATCATCCTTGAGATGTTTCCACAACTTGACTGGAGTCCACCTGTGGAACATTCAGTGGATTGGAGTCCAACTGTGGGACATTCAGTGGATTGGAGTCCGCCTGTGGGACATTCAGCGGATTGGAGTCCGCCTGTGGGACCTTCAGCGGATTGGAGTCCGCCTGTGGGACATTCAGCGGATTGGAGTCCGCCTGTGGGACATTCAGCGGATTGGAGTCCGCCTGTGGGACATTCAGCGGATTGGAGTCCGCCTGTGGGACATTCAGCGGATTGGAGTCCACCTGTGGGACATTCAGCGGATTGGAGTCCACCTGTGGGACATTCAGCGGATTGGAGTCCACCTGTGGGACATTCAGCGGATTGGAGTCCACCTGTGGGGACATTCAGTTGATTGGACATGATTAGGAAAGGCATAAACCTGTCTATAGAAGGTCCCACAGGTAACAGTGCATGTCAGAGCACAAACCAAGCCATGAAGTCCAAGGAATTGTCTATAAACCTCAGAGACAGGATTTTATCAAGGCACAGATCTGGGGAAAGGTACAGAAAAATTTCTGCAGCCTTGAAGGACCCAATGAGCACAGTGGCCTCCATCATCCATAAATAGACCACCAGGAATCTTCCTAGAGCGGGCAACCCGGCCAAAATGAGTGATTGATGGAGAAGAGCCTTAGCCAGGGAGGTAACCAAGCACCCGATGGTCACTCTGAAAGAGCTCCAGCGTTTCTCTGTGGAGAGAGGAGAACCTTCAAGAAGAACAACCATCTCTGCAGCACTCCACCAATCAGGCCTGTATGGTAGAGTGGCCAGATGGAAGCCACTCCTCAGTGAAAGGCAAATGGCAGCCCGCCTGGAGTTTACCAAAAGGCACCTGAGGGACTTTCAGACCATGAGAAACAAAACTCTCTGGTCTGATGAAACAAAGACTGAACTCTTTGGTCTGAATGCCAAGCGTCATGTCTGGAGGAAACCAGGCACCGCTCACCACCTGGCCAATACCATCCCTACAGTGAAGCATGGTGGTGGCAGCATCATGCTGTGAGGATGTTTTTCAGAGGCAGGATCTGGGAAACTAGTTAGGATTGAAGGAAAGATGAATGCAGCAATGTACAGAGACATCCTTGCCAGCGGTTTAGACATTAATGGCGGTGTGTTGAGTTATTGTGAGGGGACAGCAAATTTATATGTTATACAAGCTGTACACTGACTACGTCACATTGTAGCAAAGTGTCATTTCTTCAGTGTTGTCACATGGAAAGATAGAATCAAATATTGACACAAATGTGAGGGGTGGACTCACTTCTGGGCAGGGGCAGACTGAGATGTCATGGGGCCCCCGGGCAATAGGGGATCATGGTGCCCCTGTGTTCTCGCCCACACTCAAACCACACCCAAAAAAGCCTATAAAAGGTACTAGGGGCATCTCATGGGGCCCCGTACTGACTCTGGGCCCTTAGGCTGTGCCCGAGTGCTCAAATGGTCAGTCCGCCCCTGCTTCTGGCTGGGAGATATTGTGTGTGTATATATATATATATATATATATATATATATATATGTGGGGGAGGGTTGGACTCACTTCTGGGAGATACTGTGTATGTATGTATGTATATATATATATATGTGGGGGAGGGGTGGACTCACTTCTGGGAGATACTGTATATATATATATATATATATATATATATATATATGTGTGTGTGGGGGAGGGGTGGACTCACTTCTGGGAGATACTGTGTATGTATATATATATATATTTAGGGTTAAATAACAAACATCTCATACTTATCTGCTCTGTGCAATGTAAAATAAATACAAAAACTGTGTAGCGCAAAGCTATAAATCAGTCGAAATACAGGGTGTATGATACCTCCTCAATAATATGTCTTAATATGTATAAAATCTTAAATCCGCTGTATCAGTGTTCCGAAATACATTTGAAAAAATAACACAGTTGTGAAATTGAGACCAAAGTCTCAGTGCTGCCAATACAAATGAACCAATTCTCAAAATAACAGTATGTAAAATAAATAAAGTGCCTAAATCGTGACATAGAGACCAAAGTCTCGGTGCTGTGAATGTAATACAAAACACTTCAATTATCAATACCAATACATAAATAAGTACTTGATATTTACAGTCACGGCCAAAAATATTGTCCCCCCCTGCATTTCTGTCAGATAATGTACCACTTCGCCCAGAAAATTGTTGCAATTACAAATGTTTCTGTTCATTTCTTTTGTTTGTATTGATATGACACAAAAATGTGGGGAAACAGAAAGTCAAATCTGACACATTTCAAGCAACCCCCCTGAAATGGACTGGACAAAATTATTGGCACCCTCAATTTAATATTTGACAGCACACCTCTTGGAAGAAATAACTGAAATCAATGGCTTCCTGGAACCATCAATGGGTTTCTTCCACCTCTCTCCTGGAATTTTGGATCGCTCTTCTTTCGCCAACTGCTCCAGGTCTCTCAGATTGGAAGGGTTCCTTTTCCCAAATGCTGTTCTGAGATCTCTCCACAGGAGCTCTATGGGATGGAGATCTGGACTCATTGCTGGCCAGTTCAGTCCTCTCCAGCACTTTGTCTGAAACCATTTCTGGAGGCTTTTTGAAGTGTGCTTTGAGTCATTGCTTCATGGAATGGGTTTCCATGGCCAAGAAGCTGCATCCAAACCTTACATCACCAAGTGCAATGCAAAGTGTCGGATGCCGTGGTGTAAAGCACGCCACCCCTGTACTATAAAGCAGGGGAGACGTGTTCTCTGGAGTAACCAGTCACACTTCTCTTTTTGGCAATCCAATGGACGTGTCTGGGTTTGGCGGTTGCCAGGAGAACGGTACTTGCCTGACCGCAGTGTGCCAAGTGTAAAGTTTGGTGGAGGGGGGATTATGGGGTGGGGTTGTTTTTCAGGGGTTGGGCTTGGCCCCCTAGTTCCAGTGAAGGGAACTCTTAAGGCGTCAGCATACCAAGACATTTGGACAATTTCATGCTCCCAACTTTGTGGGAAGAGTTTGGGGATGGCCCCTTCCTGTTCCAACATGACTGCCCACCAGTGCACAAAGCAAGGTCCATAAAGACATGGAGGAGCCAGTTTGGGGTGGAGGAACTTGACTGGCCTGCACAGAGTCCTGACCTCAACCCCATAGAACACCTTTGGGATGAATTAGAGTGGAGACTGTGAGCCAGGCCTCCTCCCCCGACATCAGTGCCTGACCTCACAAATGTGCTTCTGGAAGAATGGTCCAACCTTCCCATAGACACCCTCCTAAACCTTGTGGACGGCCTTCCCAGAAGAGTTGAAGCTGTTATAGCTGCAAAGGGCGGGGCCAACTCAATATTGAACCCTACGGACTAAGACTGGGGGGCCATTAAAGTTCATGTGTGTGGAAAGGGCGGGGCCAACTCAATATTGAACCCTACGGACTAAGACTGGGGGGGTCATTAAAGGTCATGTGTGTGGAAAGGGTGGGGCCAACTCAATATTGAACCCTACGGACTAAGACTGGGGGGCCATTAAAGGCCATGTGCGTGGAAAGGCCGGGGCCAACTCAATATTGAACCCTACGGACTAAGACTGGGGGGCCATTAAAGTTCATGTGTGTGGAAAGGGCGGGGCCAACTCAATATTGAACCCTACGGACTAAGACTGGGGGGGTCATTAAAGGTCATGTGTGTGGAAAGGCAGGCGGCCAATACTTTTGGCAATATGATATAAATGTGTTTTGGGATTATTGACAGAACGTAAACTTTCCTCTTCCAGCAGTGTGTTGGCTTGACAGAGCCGGATTTCTAGCGCCTCCCAGGGACTGGCCTGACCTGTCTCAGAACTCACACGTGATAAATATGGAAACACATGATTCATGCTGATGTCAGCATATAAACCGTTTCTATTCTACATCTGTGTCATCTGCCTGGAGGGAGGGGAAGAAATTTGTAATCACCTTGTGACTTTTATTTCCTAACTCTGATCAGCTGAGCCGGTGATGACATTTTCCGTGGCTCTTACATCACTCCGCCGGCAATAGGTGTGGCGGCCTATCACCGGTAGGACGAAGAATGACCACTGACACAGAGATGCTCATAGGCTGCTGCAGGCACATATCATCCAATGGTGGGGGGACATAATAATCATTCCGCAATCTCCATCTTACCTGGTGTAGTTGCTCGGGTTCCGTCACCTAGGGCTCTCATATTCAGACTTCTGATGCTCTTGTTTATTAAGGAACTCAGAATTCAACAATCTTGTGAATAGAGATCAGCAAGTTTTCATTTTCACAGTGGCTAAGTGGTTGGCACTTCCACCTGGCAGTACTAGGGTTGTTGGTTCGAATCCCAACCACGACACCACCTGCCTGGAGTTTGCATGTTCTCCTTGTGCCTGTGTGGGTTTCCTCCGGATACTCTGGTTTCCTCCAACACTCCAAAGACATGCTGGGAGGTTAATTGGCTCCTGTCTAAATTGTCCCTATTATGTGTATGCAGGGGCGGACTGACCATTTGGAAACTCGGGCACTGCCCGAGGGCCCGGGGTCAGTAGGGGGCCCCATGAGATGCCCCTGGTACCTTTTATAATAGGCTTTTTTGAGTTTGGGCAAGGGCACAGGGGCCCCATGATCCCCTATTGCCCGGGGGCCCCATGAGTTGTCAGTCCTCCCCTGTGTGTATGTATGAATGTGAATTAGGGACCTTACAGGGGCGGACTGACCATTTGGAAACTTGGGCACTGCCCGAGGGCCCGAAGTCAGTAGGGGGCCCCATGAGAAGTCCCTGGTACCTTTTTCATAGGCTTTTTTGAGTTTGGGCAAGGACACAGGGGCCCCATGATCCCCTATTGCCTGGGGGCCCCATGAGTTGTCAATCCGCCCCTGGGACCTTATATTGTATGCCCCTTGAGGGTTATGGACTGATGTGAATGTACAATCAGGGACGGTCTGACAACTCATGGGGCCCCCGAGCAATAGGGGATCATGGGGCCCCTGTGTCCTTGCCCAAACTCAAAAAAGCCTATGAAAAAGGTACCAGGGGCATCTCATGGGGCCCCCTACGGACCCCGGCCCTCAGGCAGTTCCCGAGTTTCCAAATGGTCAGTCCGCCCCTGTGTACAATATATATGTAAAGCGCAGTGTAAATTGACGGCGCTATATAAGCGGAATTTATGAGATTTGGGTGAAATGCATTGGAGTCCCAACAGGGGGAGACAAAGTTAAGGTGGTATTTGGTGGCCTTTACCCTTCACTGCTGCTGAGGCAGCGCCGGTATATATACCAACTCCTGATTGGTATAGCAGCCGGTGATGTCATAGAAGTGGCTTTAGCAGCTGAAAAGCTTTACAACCAGCTGATCACTAATACATGTGAATAAAGGCAATGACCTGGCTCACCTGTCAGTCCCGGGTAGTCTGGACTTCCATGGTGGATGTCAGCATGGAGAGCTCTGCTGGACACTGATAGAAGTCACAAGACTGCTCTATACTGCTGATGGGAAAAGGGATTTAGCAGTTTATATTTACTAAAATAATTGCATTTCCATGTTCTGTGTACTGTGAGAGACCAGATATAGTGAATGCGGGGTCCGGGGAGAGCAGATATAGTGAATGCGGGGTCCGGGGAGACCAGATATAGTGAATGCAGGGTCCGGGGAGAGCGGATATAGTGAATGTGGGGTCCGGGGAGGTCAGATATAGTGAATGCGGGGTCCGGGGAGACCAGATATAGTGAATGCAGGGTCCGGGGAGAGCGGATATAGTGAATGCGGGGTCCGGGGAGACTGGATATAGTGAATGCAGGGTCCGGGGAGAGCGGATATAGTGAATGCAGGGTCCGGGGAGAGCGGATATAGTGAATGCAGGGTCCGGGGAGAGCGGATATAGTGAATGCAGGGTCCGGGGAGAGCGGATATAGTGAATGCAGGGTCCGGGGAGACTGGATATAGTGAATGCAGGGTCCGGGGAGAGCGGATATAGTGAATGCAGAGTCCGGGGAGAGCGGATATAGTGAATGCAGGATCCGGGCTTTAGGAACACGTTAACAATTTTGAGTGATCCAACTGCCTATTTTGAACACTTGTATGAAGGATCCCTTAGTATGCATGTGCAAAAAAAAAAAAAGCAAAAGGGTTAAACATCCCCCAAGAGTTACAGAAGGTCATTCCATCTATCCTGGATCTAGTTTTGTGCTACAAAATGAACTTCCATTAGCCTCTATTTTTTTTTGTATTCACAGAAAAAGTACACCAAAAACAATCAAAATACACAGGAAAGGGAGAAAACACAAAGAACACAATGACATAAACAACCCCACCCAAACACACACAACCTCTAATAAAGCAAAAAAAAGAAAAGAAAAAAGTAGATCACTTTTTTTTCCTGGAACAGATTTTATCTTTGCAGCTCAGTGAATGAAATTGAGATCCTTCACTTTTGCAGAGAAGTTAGTTCTGCTAAAAGCCCTTCGCTTGTAGACAACTGCAGTCTGCTTTCCCCACTCTAGGTGGCGCTGGACTGGAGCTGCACTGCAGCTGGAGGGGAAGTCAAGAGAAACTTGGTTTCTGTAGTGTTCCCTCGAGCAGCGTTCTGATTGGCTACGCTGCATCTAGGTGACCCCTGGCGGCAGGGGTGGACTGACAACTCATGGGGCCCTCGGGCAATAGGGGATCATGGGGCCCCTGTGTCCTTACCCAAACTCAAAAAAGCCTATGAAAAAGGTAGCAGGGGCATCTCATGGGGCCCCCTACTGACCCCGGGCCCTCGGGCAGTGCCCGAGTTTCCAAATGGTCAGTCCGCCCCTGCCTGGCAGCCATCTTGGGTGATGCAGAGCCTTCTTAGGCCTCATGCACACTAAGGCCCAGTTCACACTCCATGCATTTCAGCTGCTTTTTCCTGCATCCAAAACGCGCAGAAAGTAGGTGATATGGTTGTCAATGTCATAGTTCACATCAGTGCTTGCAGTTTCGGTGCGTTCCGGTTGCAGAAACAAAAAGTAGAACAGGCTGCATTTTTTTCTGCACAGAACTGTACTGGAACGCAGTAAAACGCATCAAAATGCACCAGAACGCACTGGAATGCATCAAAATGCACCGGATCGTACATGTCCCTATTTACATTGAAGAAATGGAGAGGGAAAAAATTAACTGGAATGCATAAAAACGCATAAAAAATGCACCAGAGCGCGGCAAAAACGCACCCGGAACGCATCTGGACTGCGTTTCTATAGTGCGAACCGGCCCTAAGAGTTATAAAAATGTTGGTAGCATCAGCTGTATAAAGTTGCATTTTTTAGCATTTTTGTGTTACCGTTTAATGGAGTTTTTTTGCACAAAATAAATGTTGGCTCAAAAATGCCGGTTTGCCGCGTTTCACCGTATTTACCAGCGTTAGAACATTTCACAGCTAAAAAACTCTTGAAACCCACTAGCTTTGGGGTTTTTTTCCAGCCAAAAAACACTGACTAACCACTTACAGTGAAGGAAATGCGTATTTGCTCCCCGGCTGATGCTGAATGTTCGCCCCTCACAAAGAAATGATCGGTCTAACAATGGAATGTTCGGTGTAACCCTGAGAGACAGAATACAACAACAAATTTAGCAGAAATGCGTCTAACAAATGATGACTGATCTGCATGTTCATGAGGGAAAGAAGGATTTGATCCCCTATCATTCAGCAGGATTTCTGGCTACCAGGTGTCTCTCATACAGGTAACAAGCTGAGATTAGAAGCAGTCTCTTAAAGGGAGTGCTGCTAATCTCATTGTGTTACCTGTATAAAGGACACCTGTCCACAGGAGCAATCAAACCATCAGATTCCAAACTCTCCACCATGGCAAAGACCAAAGAGCTGTCCAAGGATGTCAGGGACAAGATTGTAGACCTACACAAGGCTGGACTGGGCTACCAAACTATGGCCAAGCAGCTTGGTGAGAAGGTGACAACAGTTGGTGCAATCATTCACAAATGGAAGAAACACAAAACAAGTGTCAGTCTCCCTAGGTCTGGTGCACCATGCAAGATCTCACCTCGTGGAGTGTCAATGATCATGAGAACAGTGAGGAATCATCCCAGAACTACACGTGAGGATCTTGTCAATGATCTCCAGGCAGCTGGGACCACAGTCACCAAGAAAACAATTGGTAACACACTACGCCGACAAGGACTGAAATCCTGCAGTGCCCGCAAGGTCCCTCTGCTCAAGAAATCACATGTCCAGGCCCGTCTGAAGTTTGCCACTGAACATCTGAATGATGCAGAGGAGGACTGGTGGGAAGTGTTGTGGTCAGATGAGAGCAAAATCCAGCTCTTTGTCATCAACTCAACTCGCCGTGTTTGGAGGAGGAGGAATGCTGCCTATGATCCCAAGAACACCATCCCAACTGTGAAACATGGTGGTGGAAACATTCTGCTTTGGGGGTGTTTTTCTGCTCAGGGGACAGGACAACTGCACCACATCAAAGGGACGATGGACGGGGCAATGTACCATCGAATCTTGGGTGAGAACCTTCTTCCCTCAGCCAGGGCATTGAAAATGGCTCATGGATGGGTGTTCCAGCATGACAATGACCCAAAACACACGGCCAAGGCAACAAAGGAACGGCTCAAGAAGAAGCACATTAAGGTCCTGGAGTGGCCTAGCCAGTCTCCAGACCTTCATCCGATTGAAAATCTGTGGAGGGAGCTGAAAGTTCGAGTTGCCAAACGTCAGCCACCAAACCTAATGACTTGGAGAGGATCTGCCAAGAGGAGTGGGCCAAAATCCCTCCTGAGATGTGTGCGAACCTGGGGGCCAACTCCAGGAAACGTCTGACCTCTGTGATTGCCAACAAGGGATTTGCCACCAAGTACTAAGTCATGTTTTGTGAAGGGGATCAAATATTTATTACAATAGTGTTACAATACACCGAACATTCGATTTTTAGACCGATCATTTCTTTGTGAGGGGCAAACATTCAAAATCAGCAGGGGAGCAAATACGCATTTCCTTCACTGTACCTACTGCCCTAAAGCAGATATACTGCTGCAAAACCACATAAATATATGTGATTTTGCAGTTCCAAGTAGGGGTTGCACACATGTGTGTGCCCCACCACCCTACCTGCACTGCCATTCGTTGCAGTGGATATCATCACCGGGTCCTGGCTGGCGATCCTCAGCTGGCACTCTGTGATTGTCGGCAAAGCTGAGAGGGGAGAGATCTGGGTGTAAACAACACAGGTCTCTCTCCTGCCAGCAAGGACATGCTGCTATGTATCTCCCTAGTAAAACGCACACAGCACACAGTTAACCATTTGATCACCCCAGATGTTACTCTCTTCCTGCCCAGTGCCATTAGTACAGTGTCGGTGCTTTTTATTAGCCCTGATCACTGTATTGGTGTCACTGGGGATGTCAGTGGCAGTTATTTACTGTAGCAGCATACAGTGTGTGTATATATATATATATATATATACAGTTGTGTTCAAAATAATAGCAGTGTGTTGAAAAAAGTGAATAAAGCTGAAAATCCTTCTAATAGCTTTTATTTCCATCCACACAAATGCATTGGGAACACGACACATTCTATTCCAAATCACAACATGAAGAAAAATACATTAAATTTGTGTTGTTCCTGTAAAAAATTGAAGAAAAGTGAATATTAGACGGTTCAAAAAAATTGCAGTGTTTGTATTCTTCTTTACAAACTCAAACATTCACTATATAAACTGAGAAATGTTTGAAGATTTTGCTTTCCTTTGAATGACTTCATGAATATTTGGTTGTAGTCGCACTGTTTCTGAGAACTGCTGTACATCTGTGTTGCATGGAGTCCCCCAACTTCTGGCCCCTGTGATCAGGTATTCCAGCCCAGGATGATTGGACCACATTCCACAGTTCTTCTCTATTTCTTGGTTTTGCATCAGAAACGGCATTTTTGATGTCACCCCACAAGTTTTCTATTGGATGAAGATCCGGGGATTGGGCTGGCCACTCCATAACGTCCATCTTGTTGGTCTGGAACCAAGATGTTGCCCGTTTACTGGTGTGTTTGGGGTCGTTGTCTTGTTGGAACACCCATTTCAAGGGCATTTCCTCTTCAGCATAAGGCAGCATGACCTCTTCAAGTATTCTGATGTATTCAAACTGATCCATGATCCCTGGTATGCGATAAATAGGCCCAACATCGTAGTATGAGAAACATCCCCATATCATGATGCTTGCACCACCATGCTTCACGGTCTTCACAGTGTACTGTGGCTTGAATTCAGTGTTTGGGGGTCGTCTGACAAACTGTCTCCGCCCACTAGACCCAAAAAGAACAATCTTACTTTCATCAGTCCACAAAATGTTGCACCATTTCTCTTTAGGCCGGTCAATGTGCTCTTTGGCAGATTGTAACCTCTTCAGCACACGTCTTTTTCCCAACAGTGGGACTTTGCGGGGACTTCTTGCAGATAGCTTGGCTTCACATCGGCGTCTTTTAATTGTAACAGTCCTCACAGGGAACGTCACACCTTCTTTCATCTTCCTGGAGCTGATTGTTGGCTGAGTCCGCCCCATTTTGGCTATTCTTCTATCCATTCCAATGGTAGTTTTTCGCTTTCTTCCACGTCTTTCAGGTTTTGGTTGCCATTTTAAAGCATTTGCGATCATTTTAGCTGAGCAGCCGATCATTTTCTGCACTTCTTTATATGTTTTCCCCTCCAATCAACTTTTTAATCAAGGTACGCTGTTCTTCTGAACAATGTCTGGAACGACCCATTTTCCTCAGAATTTCAGAGAGAAATGCACTGTAACCAGCATGCACAACATTTGCTGCCTTCCTTCCTTAAATAAGGGCAATAATTGCCACCTGTTTTTCAAAGAATGAATGACGTCACTAATAGAACTCCACACTGCTATTATTTTGAACACGCCCCTTTCAATGAGTGATTCAATGACACAGAATCAGCAGCATGCATGTCATGACTGTTGGGTCTGTTGGATTTCTATTACTCTACTACACCTGCTAGGAAATTATTTGCCATGTAGAAATATCATTTCTACCAAAAACAGTGACTGATCCGGTTAGTGATGTCTGACTGCTAGTATTTTGAACACAGCTATATATATATATATATATATATATATATATATATATATAATTTTTTTTTTAATTTAAATATTTTGAAATATATTGAATATGGCAAAATCGTAGCATTTCAAATATATGTCAATATATTTGGGAAGAATATTTTTTAAATATATGTCAAATATATTATTCTTCCATGTGGACATGCTCGGGCGGACTTGCCATCCTGTCAGTGGCGCGTCTGTGGATGGTACATGCCAGCTCTAGGTGCCGCATTGCTGTGCGTTCGTTTTGTTACGCTTTTTTTTTTTTTTACCCTCCTGAAAACACAAAACAATAACACCCCGGCTGAGCCTCCGCATGGAGACGTGATAATAGGAGTAAATAATCTCCGCTGTAACCCAATCCGCCCGGCTTTCTGTTTTTTTTTCCTTCTGTTTGTTTTTCCAGCCCATTTTCTAATGAACTTCAGATCCATGCGTCACCCTCGCAGGCCTCAAGGACGTTGAAAGGAGTTTGATGACCGGAGAAAACACAACAGCTAAATCCTCTCATGTTCTGCAAATTAAAGAAACAAACTTTGCAAGGAGGGGCATGCCGGGCAACTTAAAGGATCAGTCCACCCAGAAGGGATATCATGAGTTGTAGGTGGAGCTCCCTGAAATGAGTCGCCCGCTAGTTTCTTCTATTACTTGGGGTCTCCAGTGGTGAGATCTCCCGACCGTTGGCTCGGCTCTCACCTACCTTGTGGTGCCACTCTTACATTCTACATAGCAGCTGGTGGGAGCTAGGAAGTCAGAGCATGGATGGTGGAAGCCCCTCAACATGGGCACTACATGTGTGCAGAACCTGGAACTCCATACAGGGATGGTGGGAATCTCTTATAATAGGCACACCAGGTGAACAGACCCTGGAACTCAATGCAGGGATGGTGGGAACCCTCATAATGGGCACAGCGGGTGTACAGACCCAGGAACTCAGCAGAGGGATGGTGGGAATCCCTCATAATGGGCACAGCTGGTGTACAGACCTGGCAACTCAGCATAACCCCTCATAATGGGCACAGCAGGTGTACAGACCCAGGGAACTCAGCACAGGGATGGTGGAAACCCCTCATAATCGGCACAGCATGTGCACAGACCCGGTAACTCAGCACAGGGATGGTGGGAACCAGGGGCGGACTGACCATTTGGAAACTCGGGCACTGCCCGAGGGCCTGGGGTCAGTAGGGGGCCCCATGAGATGCCCCTGGTACCTTTTTCATAGGCTTTTTTGAGTTTGGGCAAGGACACAGGGGCCCCATGATCCCCTATTGCCTGGGGGCTCCATGAGTTGTCAGTCCGCCCCTGGTGGGAACCCCTCATAATGGACACAGCATGTGTACAGACCTAGAAACTCAGCACAGGGATGGTGGTAACCCCTCATATTAGGCACAGCAGGTGTACAGACCCAGAAACTCAGCACAGGGATGGTGGAACCCCTCATAATGGACACAGCAGGTGTACAGACCCGGGAACTCAGCACAGGGATGGTGGGAACCCCTCATAATGGACACAGCAGGTGTACAGACCCGGGAACTCAGCACAGGGATGGTGGAACCCCTCAAAATGGGCACAGCAGGTGATATCACCAATAGGGCCGCTAAGAGACCTATTAAGTGAAGCCAAAACACAGAAATATCAGTTTGGGGTGGAGTGACTCTTTCACTCCTCTAGCCAGGTGTGAAATGTTATTGTTGATTCCTGCGGCGCGCACCATGTGACTAGGATATGTGGTGTAAAGGCTGCTTGGGAGCTAATGCTGGATATACAGCACAGGTAGTGACACCTAGTGGGACCTCTAAATACATTATTTCATACTCTGTGCTCTAATCGAATTATATTTTCAAGGCGCACTCCAGGTGACATTGAAGTAGGAGCCTTGAGATGCAGTCGGGGGGGGGGGGACATTTTCATTTCAGGCATTGCTATCCTTTTCCAGACTTCAATACTCCATTCTGCGGGGAATCTGGTGATTTGAGAACTCTTTTTCCAGCGGTGTAACTAGAACCTTCAGGGCCCCAGTGCAAGAAACCATGAAGGGCCCCCGACTGGGGTCCTTCCCACTGATCTCGGAGCTCTTCACTCCCATCATGGGACCCCTGTATTACAGTCCCGCAGCAGGCCATCTTCCTGCTGTCTTGGGGTATCTGGCGAAATGTGCGGTGACCTTTGCGACCCTGGTAGTTCTGCCACTAGTGTCCGTTTTTTTTAAATTGTTTTCTTTTTCATAATTTTTTTACTATTTGATTTAATCTATTTATTTATTTTTTACTTTTTTATTTTTTATTGTTATTTACATAATTTTTAGGAACCCCTGTTGGGGGGCTTTGGTGAAATATCAGAGGTCTAAACAGACCCCTGATGTCTGACTTTTAAGGCAGAGAAAGGGACTGAGGACAGATTCATCAGTCCCTTTCTCTGCAGTCTCAGCTGCACAGAATGATTATATAGGAATAGCTCTGTACAGAGCTTCCTGTTCATTCATAAACTGAAGCATAATAAACACAGTTTACTATGCCTCAGCTATGAATGAATTAAAAAAAGATCAGTACCAATCGCTGACTCTATTCATTAGGACAAGGAAGAGGCTGGTAAATGACACACTGACATATCCCCCGCAGCAGCCAACAGCAGGTGGGAGGGAGAAACCCGGCAGTGCAAGGTGGGACCAGGGAAGCACACAGGGGCCTGGGGCAGCAGGACAGGGATAGGGAGGCTACAGGTGCAGCATGTAGAGGAATTGGTGCCCTCCATTTCTCTCCTGCAACAGCTGAATGTCTGCAGGAGGGAGAAGAGGTGAAATGGCATTCAGCAACTGCATGGAGGGATCGGTTCCTCTACATGCTGCCACCCTCCTATCCAGGTGTACAGGGGGACCACATGGGCCCCCTAGAGCATGGACCTGGATCACAATGGTGACCCCTGCAACCCCTGTATTTACCCTCCTGCCTTTTGCTCACCTGTTTGTAATGCAGGAGAGGAATTCTCAGAAGCGCCCCCTGCAGGATTCTCTGGGATACAGAAAAACTGAAGTACTAAAGCAGTGGTCTCCAAACTGTGGCCTGAGGGCTGGATGCAACCCTTTGCTTGCCTTTATCCGGCCCTTGGAGTGCTATTGTTCTCACTGATGCCAATGATAGGGCACTGTTCCTCCCAATGACACCAATGATGGGGCACTATTCCTCCCACTGACACCAATGATGGGGCACTATTCCTGCCACTGAAACCAATGATTAGACACTATTCCTCCCACTGGCACCAATGATGGGCACTATTCCTCCCACTGACACCAATGTTGGGGCACTATTCCTCCCATTGACACTAATGGTGGGCACTATTCCCCCCACTGACACCAATGTTGGGGCACTATTCCTCCCACTGACACCAGTGATGAGACACTATTCCTTCCAATGACACCAATGATGGGGCACTATTCCTTCCACTAACACCAATGTTGGGGCACTATTCCTCCCACTGACACTAATGATGGGGCACTATTCCTCCCATTGACACTAATGGTAGGCACCATTTCCCCCACTGACACCAATGTTGGGGCACTATTCCTCTCACTGACACCAGTGATGAGACACTATTCCTTCCAATGACACCAATGATGGGACACTATTCCTTCCACTGACACCAATGTTGGGGCACTATTCCTCCCACTGACACCAATGCTGGGGCACTATTCCTCCCACTGACACCAATGCTGGGGCACTATTCCTCCCACTGACACCAATGCTGGGGCACTATTCCTCCCACTGACAACAATGTTGGGGCACTATTCCTCCCACTGACAACAATGTTGGGGCACTATTCCTCCCACTGATACCAATGCTGGGGCACTATTCCTCCCACTGACACCAATGCTGGGGCACTATTCCTCCCACTGACAACAATGTTGGGGCACTATTCCTCCCACTGACAACAATGTTGGGGCACTATTCCTCCCACTGATACCAATGATGGGGCACTATTCCTCCCACTGACAACAATGTTGGGGCACTATTCCTCCCACTGACACCAATGATGGGGCTCTATTCCTGTCACTGACACTAACGGGGCACTATTCCTCCAACTAATACCAACAATGGGGCACTATTCCCCCCATTAAACCAATGATGGAGTATTTCTTACTCCCATTTACAGCATGGCATTTTCTACTCTCACCAGCCACAGTCCAGACCTCACTAAAGCCTGAAGGACAGTAAACTAGCTCTTTGTTCAGAAAATTTGGAGACCCCTGTACTAAAGTGCGATAAATGAGCAAATAGTAGATCAGAGCGGACAGCATCCTTTTCTTGATAGCCAACTATTTGATTTTCTGGATATAAGCAAATCGGTTTAAAAAAGAAAAGTGCAAATGATTGATAGTTAACTGTTTACAAGAAGATTATCTTTTGGACCCAGAAGACCTCTCCGGCCTCTCCTGGTATACCACCCCAGACCCCAGATAAATCCTCTTTGTTACCCATCTGTCTGGAGGAATCTGTAGGCAAGTGGATTCAGTATCTGCCACTTTCAGATGAACAGTCCCAACTAAGGAGCTAATCAGGTTTCCCACCAGAACGCTCTTTTCCCCTTCAGCTGGCCCAGGAGGTGAAGGATTACTCACTCAGTCTCTTTCCTGTGAGCTTGTTCAGGTAGGTGGCTGCCTTCAGGCCTCCTGCTGGGCTGGCTCCTTTCCTGGCTCTACAGGTAGTCCTCCCTGGTGAGGCTGAGTGATCCTCCTGTTCAGGCCACTGCCTGTAGGCAAGCCCCTTTCCACTGGGCCCCCTCCCAGGCTCCTGCATCTCTTGCTCTCTCACATCTTCCACCCAAACTTTCCTGCTTCTGAGCAGGCTCAGTCACACTTAAAGGCTGCCTTGGCCCCATGCCAAGCCTCCTGCTTGGGAATTGGCCAAGGTCCTCTAAGTGTGCAGGCCAGCTCCTCCTCACCCCCGCACACTGCTTCTAGAATCTTCTCCAAAGTTCTAGAGCAGGGGTAGGTATCAAGGAAATGACCTGCAGAACCTCTCAGCCCTGACCTAAAATTGACCCTCAAAACTGTATCCCAATAATCCATTTTGAAAACCTTAGAACCTTCAGTCTTGCAGCAACCATTCTCTGCAACTCAACACTCAACTCCACAGGGCCGTTTACCTTGATAACTTAGCTGGCAATAAAATCTCCCTGCATTGTCAGCACCTATGGCATGAGAACTAGGGGACATGAGTACACTATAGATCAGGGGTCTCCAAACTTTTGAAACAAAGGGCCTTTAAGCAGTCCTTCAAAGTTTAGAGGGGCCAGACTGTGGACAGTGGGAGTTGGAAATGTTTCGGCATCGGTGGGAGTAAACAATGCCATAGGTTTGGTGGCCATTGGGAGCAAAATTATTACATCATTGGAGTCAGTGGGAGGAATAGTGCCCCATCATTGGTGTCAGTGGAAGAATTAATTCCCCATCTCTGGTGTCAGTGGGAGGAATAGTGCCCCATCATTGGTGTCAGTGGGAGGAATAGTGCCCCATCATTGGTATCAGTGGGAGGAATAGTGCCCCATCATTGGTGTCAGTGGGAGGAATAGTGCCCCATCATTGGTATCAGTGGGAGGAATAGTGCCCCATCATTGATATCAGTGGGAGGAATAGTGCCCCATCATTGGTGTCAGTGGGAGGAATAGTGCCCCATCATTGGTATCAGTGGGAGGAATAGTGCCCCATCATTGGTGTCAGTGGGAGGAATAGTGCCCCATCATTGGTGTCAGTGGAAGGAATAGTGCCCCATCATTAGTGTCAGTGGAAGAATTAGTTCCCCATCTCTGGTGTCAGTGGGAGGAACAGAACCGAATTGTTGGTGTCAGTGTGAAGAATAGTGCTCTGTCTTTAGTGTTGGTGGAAGGAATAATGCCTCGTATGAGTGTAAGGAATCGTTCCCAAAGGGCCGGATAAAGGTAAGCAAAGGGCCACATCTGGCCCACGAGCCACATTTTGGAGACCCCTGTTATAGATGTTTGTTTTTGTCCATAAACTTTTGTATCAATGTGCATTGTTATGGAACAGCCAGGGAATGAAGAAGGAACCTTTACCCATCACCAGACTATGCCAGTTCACTGGTGAAGGCGCAATGCAGACCATCTTGAAAAACGTACCCCGTGTCACCTGCTATCCGTCCCCACATCCCCTGACGAGGCCATCTAATGCCTTGGTGGAGTCTCATGTTTGTCAGTCGCTGTGGTTGATGTTCAAAATTAAACCTGATAGCCCCTTCCATTGTGACTCCGCTAACAGGTTTCCCGTTGCGGTGCAGACAAAATGGTGCCTTGCCCACGTCTGACTCTACGATTGTGGCGTGTGATTGCAGTCTCTGTATAAACAGCGAAGCGTAGCCTGCGCTATTTTATGAATTTATTCTTTCAGGCTATAATTAAATAAGGTTTACGCCCAAGTTAAACTTAAATGTGACAACATTCCCTGCACAAAGAATCCACAGAGGAAGGATTGTCTGGTTGGGCAGTGTCCCCGCTACGCGCAGCATGCCGCACATTCCTGATAATAAACCCCAGCCTGAAAATAAAATGTCTGAAATACACAATTATATCATGCATATGACATAACGCATGGGTGGGATGATATTGTATCTGCACCCTGTAGCTATACGAAGAATCTCTGCGAAAAGAAAAACCACAAGGCTCAACAAAAATAAAAACAAAAACGTTCAAATGACCCAACAAGCCAAATCAGTTTAAAAAAATCTGTTCATTTATGAACCTCCTACATGGAGCAAGAGCTGTCTGTGTTGGCCTCTCAATCACTCGTATTGTTTATTTGTCCCAAATGACACTTAAAAAAAAAGAATCCCATTGGTTTGAAGGATTCAAGTGTATGGTCCCTCTTTAAAACCCATCCATGAAAGTATCAAGGGAAAGTATAACAGGGTACGGTGAGATGGACCAAAAGGAACCAAAAAGCTTCCACTGAAACAGTGCAAAGCACCAAAAAGCCTTCTTAAAGTCTTCTTGAAAGACTTCACGCTTTATTGTCGGTCCCTAAAACCACTACCATAGAACATATATATATATATATATATATATATAGATATATATAGATATATATATCTAGATATATATGAATAACAAGCGAGCGCCCAGAGGTGAGAGCGGCTAGCACAAAAGTTGACACACAAACCTTATGTAGCACCTTCTAGGTAAATTATCTTATGACTCCTAGTAACTGTGCGAGTCTGTAATTAGATTGATTACTGCAGGTCAGGCTTGGGACTCTATTGCCTCCACCTGGTTCTGGAGGACCATGGAAGTCTCCAGAAGCCAATGGGTGGGAGGGGTGGAGACCTAAATCTGCATGTTTATGGAAGTCTGGCCAATCCTGGGTTTGGGGGCCCTGGTAGTATGGTAAGGCTAATCCATATAGTGTGGTAAAGTTTTCCCACGTGAAAAGTGCCAAATATGGCAGTGGAGGGGGAAGGATACAAACAAGCAGAACTTCTCTTTTTGGGTGAAGTTCCATTTTAAGTGGATTCTGTACATGTTATATGGGACTTTTATTGGACTCAGTCATTGAATGAGCACTGGCACTTTAGTTCTGTTTTGCACATAATTTGCTATCCTGTTAAACATAATATGATTTTGGAGTAAAAAAACAAAAACTGATGGGACAGTTACGCCTAATCTGTAAATATTGAGAATACGGTATATTCCTGATTAGTGGCTGTGGATGAGCACTCCCCGTATGGAGAATAGTATTCCCCACCGTAGGCTTCCTGTACAATGTGGAGCCCATAGCCCCATCCTCCTGGATAAATAGGGAAATATCCAAGAATGCGATAGTATTGAGGTTATGTTGTACAGTGAATTTGAGATTATAGCTATTATGATCTAACAATTTCATAAATTCCTCCAAGGAACATATATTAGAGTCCCAGATCATAAAAATATCATCTATATATCTGTACCAACAAAGAATGTTGGGCAGATAGAGTGCAGAGGCTTCATCCAAGAAGACACTGTGCTCCCATTCCCCCAGGTACAGGTTTGCGTAAGATGGTCTGACAAAGGAGTGAGCATGCTCCGAACGCACGTCATCTTGGAAATCCAGTCCATGCGGTGACATCATCCCTGTGAGCCTCCCTGCACCCCTCTGCTACTCCCTGAGCCCTGGACATCACCGGAGCAGCAGGAAAACACCCAGAGCGTGGCCTAAGAACCTCATGCTCCCACTGGACCTCCATTACTTGACATGCCTACCTGTTACCTACCTATGTGAGTGCAATTTTACCTTTAAATCTGCCTGATTTTAACCATCTACACTTAGTGGCGCTGCTGTCTCTCTTCCCTACCTTTGTCTGAGGTACTGTGCTCCCATTCCCCCAGGTACAGGTTCACGTAAGATGGGGCACAGCATGTTCCCATTGCCACCCCCTGTACCCGGAGGTACTGGGAGCCATCAGAAGTAAAAACATTCTTACTCAAGATATGTTTAAGTAGATGCAAATAAAGTTATTAAAGAGAAAAGCTGCCATCTCCTTCTGGTTCAAAAACCGCCCCACTGCAGACACCCCTAATGCATGAGGGATGCTGCAGTATGGGGCCTCCACATCTATGGAGACCAATAGGGAGCCAGGTGGAACTACTATGTTATTCAATTTCCAAAGTAGATCTGGAGTATCCTGTATATACGACGGAAGAGTTTGTCCATACGAGCGCAAATAAGCATCCACTAACTGGCTTCCCTTTTCAGTTTTAGCCCCTGTTCAGAAATAATAGGCCTGCCTGGTGGATTTGCAATGTTCTTATGTGTCTTAGGAAGGACATAAAAGGACGGGATCCTCGGAAAAGGCACCAGTAACAACTCATAACGTTCCTTATCAACCGTAGTGTTAATATATGCTTCTTTCAATAACGTGCGTGGATGCTCATCCGTGACCGCTGTGTGCCCCACATCACCGCTCATGCTGCCATGTGAGTTTGTGGAGAAAGTTTCTTCTTGCAAGATTTTTTGTAAAATTATAATTGTATGTCTAATGTTGTATATGTATATATCCTAGATTGTAAGCTCCCAGGATCAGGCCCTCCTATCCCTCTTGTATTGAACTGTATTGTTACTGTAATGTCTCCCGTTATATTGTAAAGCGCTGAGCAAACTGTTGGCGCCATATAAATCCTGTATAATAATAATAATAAAAATATAAATCCTGTATAATAATAATAATAATAATGTATTTTCCAGTTAGGGCATCGAACTTCTCTGCCTCCAATTTTTTGGGGTCTTGATGAAGCTAATAGGCAAAACGTGTCGACCTCTGGAGGACACAGATTCCACAATACATGATGCTGTGATTATTTGGGCTTACTAGCCAAGTATTGTTTTTATAAAAAGAAAGAAATGCCCGCAGCGATAAAAGAAGAAAAGAATTAGCGAAGGGCAGGCATGACTAGGCCCAGAGTGGGAAGGAAGATGTGTAAGGGTTAATGATTGTTTAGAGTTGGTAAAGGATAGCTGGGGGATCTGGTTGGTAGAGGAGAGTGTAGGTGGGGTCTCCTGCACTTTAGGGTGGGGTGTTCTGGGGAGGGGCGTCAGTTGGGAGCTGGACGTGGGAGAGAGAGCTTCCCTCCCGCCCGCCCTGTTTGGTGAATGTTGTGTTCCTCCTGGGGGGGGGGTGTTATTTTGGTTCCTGGGCGGTGGTTGGTCTTTGGAGGCGGTTCTTATCTTGGAGGTACAAAATGGTGTGGGACCCATCGTTGGTATGGTGTGCCCGGGAACATTCCCAGTTAACCAAGGTTTAACTGGAAGGTGGTGGTGCTGCACTGCGGACGGTATGGTTGTCTCCGAGCTGGTTGGTTGCGGCTGGAGGCCTAGTGTAATATGGTTGTCCGCAGGTGCATTTCGGTTCATTTTTGGGGGTGCCTTCAAAGACCAACGACAATTCTTTATGTTTTCTATTATAAGGAATGGTTGATGTGTTTAAACTTGATTTGTTAATAAAAGGCCGTGTTGGCCATTTTACTCCAAACTTGGTGTTGTGTTTTCTGTAAGTATAGTAAGTAAAGGGGATTGGTATGGAAGGGTAATGGTGGTGCAGTGGGGTCTGGATGAACATATCTCGGGTGCACTAGTCAATTATTTGGAAGACGTGTTTCAATAAACATGTTTTATACATTAACATGAGGTTGTCTGTTTCTTGTACCAGTAAAGTCCCATCAGTTTTTGGTTTTTGTTCTGCATGATATATTAGGGATGAGGTATGTTTGCAGTCTGGTTAATATAACGATAATGAGATTTTGTATATTAACCTCCCTAGTGGTCTGATTATGTCAGTATTTCTGTGCTCAAAGCGGTACATTGTTTTCAATGGAAATATGTTGTTTTTTTATTGTAGGCTGTAATTTTTAGGAATAACTCACTGAAATCTGTCCGAACAAGAGTCTAGTAAACATCCCAGGTGTGATAAAATTTGAAACACAAAATCATAAATTATAATATAATAAATAATCATAAAAAATAATAATATAATAATAAATGTAATTCAATAATATAATCAAACCAAAAACACTGAAATGTGAAATAGAGCGCCAAGTTGGCACATCGCTGAGCAAAGTCGCAGAATCGTTTTCAGTGTCTGATGAGGAATTTCCCCCACCAATCATTATCACTCAATTCTGCAAGTGGTTCTGATTTACTATCGCTGTTCTCTAGCCGGTCTAAAACCGCGTCTGACCTAAAGGGACGCTTTTTGGACGCCATGGATGTTTCTCAGTTTCCAGGCAGAAAGAACAGTAAAAATGCAGGCAGGGCGCCGGACAAAGCACTCGGGACAAAATGTATGTGAAATGGTTTGAAACAGCAATGTTATACTATGTAATAATCATTTTTAAAAAAAATGAAATTTTTTAAAAATTTCAAATTTGCCACCAGTTCCGGCGCCCGTACGTCCCAACGTCACAGGGACCGGAACACGGAAGCCGGATGCCGGCATTGGCCGGAGGGATGCTGCAGGGGACACTTCGTGGGAGCGAAGGACAAGGTAAGTGCTGCAGGGACTCCCTGAGCAACGCCGCATGGGAAGTCCGAGTGTAGCTCGGGGTTACCGCTTTTGGTACAGACATTTTACCCCGAGCTACACTCGGGAATACCGCCAGGGGGGTTAAGGCACATTTTATCAACAATTTCAACAATACAACCAGGAAGGGGTCTTACATTGTCCTTAAGGCACACTTTATTATTATTATTATTATTCAGGATTTATGGCGCCAACAGTTTGCTCAGCGCTTTACAATATAACAGGAGACAATACAGCAACAACACAGTTCAATACAAGAGGGATAGGAGGGCCTGATCCTGGGAGCTTACAATCTAGGATATATACATATACAACATTAGACATACAATTATAATTTTACAAAACATCTTGCAAGAAGAAACTTTCTCCACAAACTCACATGGCAGCATGAGCGGTGATGTGGGGCAGCAGTATCCACACAGTGGTCACGGATGAGCATCCACGCACGTTATTGAAAGAAGCATATATTAACACTATGATTGATAAGGAACTTTATGAGTGGTTACTGGTGCCTTTTCCAAGGATCCCGTCCTTTTATGTCCTTCCTAAGACATAACAACATTGCAAATCCACCAGGCAGGCCTATTATTTTTGAGCACAGTAGGCGATAGTCTGATAAATTGGGGTAGAGAGTTCCAGAGGATGGATGAAGCTCTGGAGAAGTCCTGTAGATGAGCATGGGAGGAGGAGACAAGGGAGCTAGAGAGTAGGAGGCCTTGTGAGGAGCGGAGAGTACGATTTGGGTGATATTTAGAGACAAGATCGGTGATGTAATTTGGGGCGGAGTTATAAATGGCTTTATATGTTATTGTTTTGAATTTTATCCATTGGGCAACAGGAAGCCAGTGGAAGGATTGGCAGAGAGGGGTGGGGGACACTGAGTGGAGGTCAGTGGAGGGATTGGCAGAGAGGGGTGGAGGACACTGAGTGGAGGTCAGTGGAGGGATTGGCAGAGAGGGGTGGAGGACACTGAGTGGAGGTCAGTGGAGGGATTGGCAGAGAGGGGTGGAGGACACTGAGTGGAGGTCAGTGGAGGGATTGGCAGAGAGGGGTGGAGGACACTGAGTGGAGGTCAGTGGAGGGATTGGCAGAGAGGGGTGGAGGACACTGAGTGGAGGCCAGTGGAGGGATTGGCAGAGAGGGGTGGAGGACACTGAGTGGAGGTCAGTGGAGGGATTGGCAGGGAGGGATGCAGGACACTGAGTGGAGGTCAGTGGAGGGATTGGCAGAGAGGGGTGGAGGACACTAAGTGGAGGCCAGTGGAGGGATTGGCAGAGAGGGGTGGAGGACACTGAGTGGAGGCCAGTGGAGGGATTGGCAGAGAGGGGTGGAGGACACTGAGTGGAGGCCAGTGGAGGGATTGGCAGAGAGGGGTGGAGGCCACTGAGTGGAGGTCAGTGGAGGGATTGGCAGAGAGGGGTGGCAGATACAGAACTGTTAGTAAGGTGGATACGTCTGGCAGCAGCATTCATGATAGACTGAAGAGGGGATAGCCTGCGATGAGGTAGGCCAATGAGGAGGGAGTTACAATAGTCAAGGTGAGATATAACAAGGGAGTGAATGAGTTGCTTAGTGGTTTCAGAAGTTAGGAACGGGCGTATCTTGGAGATGTTGCGGAGGTGAAGTCTACAAGATTTTGACAGTGATTGGATTTGGGGCTGAAAGGACAGATGGGAGTCTAGGATTACACCTAGTACCCTGACATGAGGGGAGGGACGGATGGTTGTATTATTGATCTAGATGGAGAAGTCAGGGGAGGGGGCACGGGCTGGAGGGAATACTAAGAGCTCAGTTTTGGAAAGATTGAGTTTTAGGAAGTGGAGTGACATCCATGCCGATATGTCACTTAGTAGGTTAGTGATGTGAGAGGAGACTGAAGGGGTGAGGTGAGGGGTAGAAAGATAGATTTGTGTGTCATCAGCATAGAGATGGTACTTAAAGCCATGGGACTTTATCGCTGTAATCACCCATGCACCCCGACCGGCTCAAAGACGTTACAACCTCACACATTGTTATATTTTCCCCCAGGGGACCTCAATCCTGGGATAACCACCAATAATCAACCAGGTGGAAGCACTATACCCTAACTGGGACCCCAATTTTTTGCAATAATATAATTACACACTGACCCCCCCAAAGACCCCATGACCCGATAAACTGCTGTAAAAATGTTCTATTTTTTTAAAATTATCTGCCTATAAATTCACAACTGCAAAAAATACCCCACAACCCCAAAAACCCCAGGAACCCAGAATATAGGGCGGGAAGGAGGGGAAGTTTCCTCTTTGCCTGAACTCTTCAGAATGAATACCCAGAATCCCTTGCACAACCCACCCTTGCAGCTCAGCCCTGCCCATCCAACCTTAGGCCTCCAATCAGGTAAGCTTTACGCCCCTTCAACACTAAACTACGAAGATTTTACTCTTCTTGGACCTGTTCATCCCTTCAGTCATGCCGACCCTCTGTCCATTCTTTCTCTCTGGGTCACACTGGATTGGGGTGGGCAAAAGGGACAGCTGCCCTGGGCGCAATGGTTTACTGTAGGGATGGGGGAGCCTTCTATCTGTTACAAGGCTAACACGAGTAGTAACAGAGGCAGTGATTTTGACAAGTGAGTGATTGCTGGGCGTAGGATCCCCTAAGCTTGCCCATCGTGAACAGAGGGTGGGGGGCGGCACAATTTGGCATCTTTGCCCTGGGCAATGGATGACCTTGTCCCAGCACTGTTAAAATGTATTTACAAAATTCAATCATAAAATGCCGGTTTATCAACATCAATCCCAGTAATCACTTACTAAGTCATTACTGAATACCAGAACTACTTAGTGAGTATGCTGAGTACGAGATGACGTCTGTGCTGAGTTCTGAGAGGGGTAATCTGACAAATGTGTATCGATATTACACAACAATGTTAAAAAAAAAACAAAAAAATACATAGTTCCATTGGTACAACTTGGACTTGTACTGCATTGTTGTACTGTATATGACATCTCAGGGGCGGACTGACAACTCATGGGGCCCCCGGGCAATAGGGGATCATGGGGCCCCTGTGTCCTTGCCCAAACTCAAAAAAGCCTATGAAAAAGGTACCAGGGGCATCTCATGGGGCCCCCTACTGGTCAGTCCGCCCCTGTGACATCTCTAAAATTCACCCAAAAGGGGAAGTTCAGCTTATTAGCATCCCCCCCTTTAACATTTGACACTTTTTTTGAGGGGGTGAGCAGATACCTGGTTTTGACAGGTACACGCTCCCACAGCAGACGTTCACCCCCCTTCCCCTGCAGCCTTCTGGGATACAGCACAGAAGATTGCTGAAACATTCACAAAGCTCAGAGCGGCACGCGCAAGGGGAACCCGCAAGGCTCCACTGCCGGTTTCCCTTAGTGAAGATGCCGGCTCCTGGACCCAAAGCTGAATGAAGAATCGGCTTGGGTGAGGACAGCGCTGGATCCCTGGACAGGTAGGTGTCCTTATATTAAAAGGAAAACAGTGCCAGTTTTGCCACGCTTTTCAGCATTAGAGCATTTTTACAGCTAAAAACTCCTCTAGAAACCCACTAGTTCTGGGGGTTTTTTTCCAGCCAAAAAGCGTCCCAGCCAAAAAACGTTGATTACAGTCTATGTGTGCATGGACACATAGGATAACATGCTGGGTGGTTTAATAGCTGTAGAAAAAAACGTCAAAACAGCCGCTATAAAAACGTCCCGTGTGCATGAGGACTTACAGCAGGGGTGTCAAACTGGCGGCCCTCCAGCTGTTGCAAAACTACAAGTCCCATCATGCCTCTGCCTTTGGGAGTCAAACTGGGCCACCAGTTTGACACCCGTGATTTACAGGCAGCGGGAGAACCCCTTTAAGTGCAAAATGTAGGGAATGCAGGAAAAGGAGATTAGCAATCATGATGTGGGAAGAAAGCAGAAGCTTTAACACGAATATCGTGAATGACAAATTCCCTCACTGAACTTCTCGCCATCATGGTAGAAGGATCTTTGAATTTAAAGCTCCTGTAATAAAGGCCAAGTTCATTCATCCTTCCTCTCCCTTCACTTTACAAGCCTTTCTAGCCTTAGGCAAAGTTTAATCCTTTTAGAAATGAGTGCCAGCAACACGTTGGCATGAAGCATTGTACAGTAAGTGTGTGGAGGAATGTGGAAGAGTCTCTTCCCGGCTGTAGACTCTTCATGTTCTTCTCAGGAGAAGTCAGTCCTGGCTACACCACATCATAGATACTTTGCTCCCTGCACATCATATCGCAGGAAGGAATTCTATAACACGGCACGGTCTGCTGCATCCTTAGCAGTCGCTAACGCTTTGTAAATGCATCAGACTCCGAGCAAGACGAACTTTTCTATCATCTGAATTTTCCTTTTCAATAGGAAGTTTGTAAAGTTTTTCTTTCTCTCTCGTTTAAGAAAGAGCAGGTGCCAAGGCTGAGATTCAACAGAGTATGATGAGCTATTCTTGAAAAAAAATGTCTCTGCAGGAAATTAGAATTTGATTATGAAGATCTCACTACCCAGAAAAAGTGCAGTAAAGATGTCTATTGGACCCCTTTTCCAGATCTTTTGGGAGTTCTTACTCCATTTGGGAATGCAGGGCCTCTGGACCTGAGCCATAGGCTGTTCCAAAGTGAGATGCATCTGGTGAAGATCCTGATGTTACCCACTTGTTGAGCAAACCTTTTCTATTTAAATTGAAAAATAAGTATTTTTTGCTAGAAGAACCCCCAAAAATTATATATATATATATATATATTTTTAGCAGAGGCCCTAGGACAGGGGTCTCCAAACTTATCAAACAAAGGGCAAGTTTACTGTCCTTCAGGCTTTAGGTAGGGGGCAGATTGTGGCCTGTGAGGGTAGAAACCATCAACAATGAGATTAAACATGGCCTCAGGGTTGGTGGTCAGTAAGCGGAGGAGTAGTGCCCCATCATTGGTGTCAGTGGGATGAATAACGCCCCTTCATTGGTATCAGTGGGAGGAATAGTGCCCCATTAATGGTATCAGTGGGAGGAATAGTGCCCCATCATTGGTATCAGTGGGAGGAATAGTGTCCCATCATTGGTGTCAGTGGGAGGAATAGTGCCCCATCATTGGTGTCAGTGGGATGAATAACGCCCCTTCATTGGTATCAGTGGGAGGAATAGTGCCCCATTAATGGTATCAATGGGAGGAATAGTGCCCCATCATTGGTATCAGTGGGAGGAATAGTGCCCCATCATTGATATTAGTGGGAGGATTAGTGCCCCATCATTGGTATCAGTGGGAAATATAGTGCCCCATCATTAATATCAATGGGAGGAATAGTGCCCCATCATTGGTGTCAGTGGGAAGAATAGTGCCCCATCATTGGTATCAGTGGGAGGAATAGTGCCCCATCATTGGTGTCAGTGGGAGGAATAGTGCCCCATCATTGGTGTCAGTGGGAGGAATAGTGCCCCATCTTTGGTATCAGTGGGAGGAATAGTGCCCCATCATTGGTGTCAGTGGGAGGAATAGTGCCCCATCATTGGTATCAGTGGGAGGAATAGTGCCCCATCATTGGTATCAGTGGGAGGAATAGTGCCCCATCATTGGTATCAGTGGGAGGAATAGTGCCCCATCATCGGTATCGGTGGGAAATATAGTGCCCCATCATTGGTGTCATTAGAAGAAATAATGCCCCATCATTGGTATTGGTGGGAGGAATAGTGCCCCATCATTGGTATCAGTGGGAGGAATAGTGCCCCATCATTGGTATCAGTGGGAGGAATAGTGCCCCATCATTGGTATCAGTGGGAGGAATAGTGCCCCATCATTGGTATCAGTGGGAAATATAGTGCCCAATCATTGGTATCGATGGGAGGAATAGTGTCCCATCATTGGTATCAGTGGTAGGAATAGTGCACCATCATTGGTGTCAGTGGGAGGAATAGTGCTCCATCATTGGTATCATTGGGAAATATAGTGCCCCATCATTGGTATCAATGGGAGGAATAGTGCCCCATCATTGGTATCAGTGGGAGGAATAGTGCCCCATCATTGGTGTCAGTGGGAGGAATAGTACCCCATCATTGGTATCAGTGGGAGGAATAGTGCCCCATCATTGGTGTTAGTGGAAGGAATAGTACCCCACCATTAATATCAGTGGGAGGAATAGTGCTCCATTATTAGTGTCAGTGGGAGGAATGGTGCCCCATCATTGGTATCAGTGGGAGGAATAGTGCCCCATCATTGGTAACAGTGGAAGGAATAGTGCCCCATCATTGGTATCAGTGGGAGGAATAGTGCCCCATCATTGGTATCAATGGGAGGAATAGTGCCCCATCAATGGTATCAATGGGAGGAATAGTGCCCCATCATTGGTATCAGTGAGAGGAATAGTGCCCCATCATTGGTGTTAGTGGAAGGAATAGTACCCCTCCATTAATATCAGTGGGAGGAATAGTGCTCCATTATTAGTGTCAGTGGGAGGAATGGTGCCCCATCATTGGTATCAGTGGGAGGAATAGTGCCCCATCATTGGTAACAGTGGAAGGAATAGTGCCCCATCATTGGTATCAGTGGGAGGAATAGTGCCCCCATCATTGGTATCAGTGGGAGGAATAGTGCCCCATCATTGGTATCAGTGGGAGGAATAGTGCCCCCATCATTGGTGTCAGTGGGAGGAATAGTGCCCCATCATTGGTATCAGTGGGAGGAATAGTGCCCCATCATTGGTATCAGTGGGAGGAATAGTGCCCCATCATTGGTATCAGTGGGAGGAATAGTGTCCCATCATTGGTAACAGTGGAAGGAATAGTGCCCCATCATTGGTATCAGTAGGAGGAATAGTGCCCCATCATTGGTATCAGTAGGAGGAATAGTGCTGTTCATTGGTATCATTGGGAGGAATAGTACCTTGAAAATAAATTCTGATATCACAGGATTGATATGGTGAGGGTTTCCGCTTCTAAATCTGCCTTATAACCCAAGATTTCAGGGATTCCATTGTGATAAAGTACCCTGCTGTGGAAATGCACATCTTTTATAGGTCTAGGTCAGTGGATTCCAAACTGCTGCCCAGGGGCCAGATGTGGCACTTTGCTAGCTTTTTCCCAGCCCATGGGGCACCTTTCCTCCCACTGATACAAGGCACTATTCCTCCCACTGACACCAACAATAGGGCATAATTACTGTCACTGATACCAAGATTAGAGTACTATTCCTACCACTGGGGCACTATTCCTCCCACTGACACCAACTGCAGAGCACTATTCTTCCCACTTACAACATTGATAGGGCACAATTCCTTCCCCTGATACCAACAACAGGGCAATATTCCTCCCAACAATACCAATGAGGGGGAATTCTTTACTCCCAATAATGCCAGGGCATTGTCTACCCACACTGGCCACTGTCCGTCCCCCTCAAATTCTGAAGGACAGTAAAATGGCCCTTTGTTTAGAAAGTTTGGAGACCCCTGCTCCAGGGGAAAGAAATTTGGGAAAGCAATTGTATGAGGTAAAGAACAAAATAATTATTTTTCATGGAGGCTTTCCTTCGTCTTTAACTGTTATCCTCTCCGAACTGTTTTACCCTAACAGAGTTTGTTTTATACATTTGTTTCCCATCTGGTTTTCAGGACATTCTGTAAAACAAGAAATCCAATATTAAATCATAGATAACTGGGACTTCCTGACCTTATTATTTTATTTTTATTGGAGAATAAATTAAAAGTTAATTAAAAGATATAAAAGTGATAAAAGAAAATGAAACGTATAAAAAAAACAAGAAAAGGCCAGAAAACTGGTGATATTTTTGTATATCCGCTGGCTTGCGGATTGGTTCTTTCATCTCCAATGACATCATAAGTATTGTCATTAGGATTATTCAGCCTTACTCTTTAAGGGCCAATCCTCTTGTGGATATCTGCCTCTCTCGTATTAATTAACCATTCAAATTAAAATTACGCATAGTACTCATTACGATGTAGGGTCAGTGTGGACAGCTTCTGGATTTGTCTTGACGGCATCAGTTTGGCATCACTTTAGGATGCTTCTGAGATCATTCATAATTCATTGACTCCTGCATTTAACCTGTTTCAAGCTGCTTGAGTATTCTCATAAACTTGTGGGGGGAGAGAAACTGTTCCAATGAGAAGAAAAGCTTGTTGACGCAAGTTCTTACTTAGGTGGACCATTGAGAAACAGTGATACACTAGTGAAGAAGACCTGTTGGGGTACCTGTGGAGGACCGTTGAGAAACAATGACACACTAGTGAAGAACGCCTATTGGGGCACCACTGGAGGTCCATTGAGAAACAATGATACACTAGTGAAGAATGCCTATTGGGGCACCACTGGAGGTCCATTGAGAAACAATGATACACTAGTGAAGAACGCCTATTGGGGCACCACTGGAGGACCATTGAGAAACAATGATACACTAGTGAAGAAGACCTGTTGGGGTACCTGTGGAGGACCGTTGAGAAACAATGACACACTAGTGAAGAACGCCTATTGGGGCACCACTGGAGGTCCATTGAGAAACAATGATACACTAGTGAAGAACGCCTATTGGGGCACCACTGGAGGACCATTGAGAAACAATGATACACTAGTGAAGAACGCCTATTGGGGCACCACTGGAGGACCATTGAGAAACAATGATACACTAGTGAAGAACGCCTATTGGGGCACCACTGGAGGACCATTGAGAAACAATGATACACTAGTGAAGAACGCCTACTGGGGCACCACTGGAGGTCCATTGAGAAACAATGATACACAAGTGAAGAACGCCTATTGGGGCACCACTGGAGGACCATTGAGAAACAATCATACACTAGTGAAGAACGCCTATTGGGGCACCACTGGAGATCCATTGAGAAACAATGATACACTAGTGAAGAACGCCTATTGGGGCACCACTGGAGGTCCATTGAGAAACAATGATACACAAGTGAAGAACGCCTATTGGGGCACCACTGGAGGACCATTGAGAAACAATGATACACTAGTGAAGAACGCCTATTGGGGCACCACTGGAGATACATTGAGAAACAATGATACACTAGTGAAAAAGGCCTGTGGGATTTGGGGGGGGGCTGTGATTGGGGGGCCCTTTGATGGGGGGACTCTGTCATGTATAGGGGGCTTCTGATGTACAGAGGCTACTTTGATGTAAAGGGGGGAATTTGAGGGAAGGGGGAACTCTGTATGAAAAGAGAGGGCTCTGATTTGATGGCAGGACCTCTGATGTGAAGGGGTGTTTCTATGTAAAGAGGGAGGCTCTGATGTGAAGGGGGGTTTCTGATGTTTAGGTAATTTCATCAAGACGGTTTTGTCTATTGTCCCAGGCTCAGGTTTCCCACTGATAAGTAACTTTCATTTTTTAACATTTTAGACAGGAGTGCTTCAAGATTTTGCATAATTTTAAAGAGTGCCGGAACTGCAAAAATATGGTTGAGAAACGCTGTCCGAGAAGCAGATTCTGAATTCAAACAGAATGCAACCAATCTATTTCATATCGTATTCCTCTATCTCTGGACTACTAAATGGCCAAAACGACAAAGAAATATTATAATGAATTCCCTATATATCAACATTGCTCATTTGTAGAGATGAGCGAATTATTCAAAAATTCGATTCGGCTGATTCTCCGAATTTCAGGAAGAAATTCGATTCGATGCAAATTTATTCGCTAGGAAGTTAACTTATAAATAGGGTTTCTAGGCTTCAGAGAGCCTTTAAATTAGTGCAGAACACTGTACCTTTAATTTAAATGCCCTTGGAGATGAGGAAGGAGAAGGAGAAGGAGAAGGATGAGAAGAAGGAGAAGGAGAAGGATGAGAAGAAGGAGAAGGAGAAGGATGAGAAGAAGGAGAAGGAGAAGGATGAGAAGAAGGAGAAGGAGAAGGATGAGAAGAAGGAGAAGGATGAGAAGAAGGAGAAGGATGAGAAGAAGGAGAAGGAGGAGGAGAAGGAGAAGGAGAAGGATGAGAAGAAGGAGAAGGAGAAGGATGAGAAGATGGAGAAGGAGAAGGATGAGAAGAAGGAGAAGGATGAGAAGAAGGAGAAGGATCAGAAGAAGGAGAAGGAGAAGGATGAGAAGAAGGAGAAGGATGAGAAGAAGGAGAAGGAGAAGGATGAGAAGATGGAGAAGGAGAAGGATGAGAAGAAGGAGAAGGAGAAGGATGAGAAGAAGGAGAAGGAGAAGGATGAGAAGAAGGAGAAGGAGAAGGATGAGAAGAAGGAGAAGGATGAGAAGAAGGAGAAGGATGAGAAGAAGGAGAAGGAGAAGGATGAGAAGAAGAAGGAGAAGGATGAGAAGATGGAGAAGGAGAAGGATGAGAAGAAGGAGAAGGAGAAGGATGAGAAGAAGGAGAAGGAGAAGGATGAGAAGAAGGAGAAGGATGAGAAGAAGGAGAAGGATGAGAAGAAGGATGAGAAGAAGGATGAGAAGAAGGAGAAGGATGAGAAGAAGGATGAGAAGAAGGAGAAGGATGAGAAGAAGAAGGATGAGAAGAAGGAGAAGGATGAGAAGAAGAAGAAGGATGAGAAGAAGGAGAAGGATGAGAAGAAGGAGAAGGATGAGAAGAAGAAGAAGGATGAGAAGAAGAAGAAGGATGAGAAGAAGGAGAATTCCAAGCTGGCAAAAAGTGTATCTGCAGAGCTCCGCTATTTCTTAGGCTATTTCTGACAGTTCTGTGACATTCACTCCATACAGCGGTTGAAACATTGTATCTATTTGTTTCCATAAATGGATCCATTTATGGAAACAAATAGATACAATGTTTCAACCGCTGTATGGAGTGAATGTCACAGAACTGTCAGAAATAGCGGAGCTCTGCAGATACACTTAGCGGAGCTCTGCAGATACACTTTTTGCCGGCTTGGAATTATTCTTATTTTCATCCTACTTCTTCTTCATCCTCATCCTCATCCTCTTCTTCTTCTGAGGATGAGGATGAGGATGAAGAAGAAGAAGAAGAAGAAGTAGGATGAAAATAAGATTAATTCCAAGCCGGCAAAAAGTGTATCTGCAGAGCTCCTCTAAGTGTATCTGCAGAATAGAGGAGCTCTGCAGATACACTTTTTGCTGGCTTGGAATTATTCTTATTTTCATCCTACTTCTTCTTCTTCTTCTTCTTCTTCTTCATCCTCATCCTCAGAAGAAGAAGAAGAGGATGAGGATGAGGATGAAGAAGAAGTAGGATGAAAATAAGAATAATTCCAAGCCGGCAAAAAGTGTATCTGCAGAGCTCCTCTATTCTGCAGATACACTTAGAGGAGCTCTGCAGATACACTTTTTGCCGGCTTGGAATTATTCTTATTTTCATCCTACTTCTGCTTCTTCTTCATCCTCATCCTCAGAAGAAGAAGAAGAGGATGAGGATGAGGATGAAGAGGAAGAAGAAGAAGAAGTAGGATGAAAATAAGAATAATTCCAAGCCGGCAAAAAGTGTATCTGCAGAGCTCCTCTATTCTGCAGATACACTTAGAGGAGCTCTGCAGATACACTTTTTGCCGGCTTGGAATTATTCTTATTTTCATCCTACTTCTTCTTCTTCTTCATCCTCATCCTCTTCTTCTTCTTCTGAGGATGAGGATGAAGAAGAAGAAGAAGAAGTAGGATGAAAATAAGAATAATTCCAAGCCGGCAAAAAGTGTATCTACAGAGCTCCTCTAAGTGTATCTGCAGAATAGAGGAGCTCTGCAGATACACTTTTTGCCGGCTTGGAATTATTCTTATTTTCATCCTACTTCTTCTTCTTCTTCATCCTCAGAAGAAGAAGAAGAGGATGAGGATGAAGAGGAAGAAGAAGAAGAAGAAGAAGAAGTAGGATGAAAATAAGAATAATTCCAAGCCGGCAAAAAGTGTATCTGCAGAGCTCCTCTATTCTGCAGATACACTTAGAGGAGCTCTGCAGATACACTTTTTGCCGGCTTGGAATTATTCTTATTTTCATCCTACTTCTTCTTCTTCTTCTTCTTCTTCATCCTCATCCTCTTCTTCTTCTTCTGAGGATGAGGATGAGGATGAAGAAGAAGAAGAAGTAGGATGAAAATAAGAATTCCAAACCGGCAAAAAGTGTATCTGCAGAGTTCCTCTATTTCTGACAGTTCTCTGACAGTTCCTTCACATGTACAGCGGTTGAAACATCTGTTTCCGAATAAAAACATCTGTATCCTAAATGGAAACAAATAGATACAATGTTTCAACCGCTGTACATGTGTTCCTTCTGTCAGAGAACTGTCAGAAATAGCGGAGCTCTCTGCAGGGACACTTTTGCCGGCTGATCGGGAAAAATCCGATTCGCGCACCCGAAGTAGGCAAATATTCGGATTCGACGCGAATCAAATTTTTCCTGAAATTCGTATCGAATTCCGGTTCGCCTGGTTCGATTCGCTCATCTCTACTCATTTGGAAGGGCAAGAAAAATGATTTCTGCATTTCTGAAAACAGAGGAAGGCGTCTGCCTTCTGCTAAACAATGATGGGCTAGACTACATAGGTATACCTTCCAAATGTCCCTGATTTTGAGGGACTGTCCCTGATTTGGAACAAAGTCCATCTGTCCCTCCTTCCTCATCATCTGTCCCTCATTTTGGTCTGATCTGTATACAGTAGTTGTATATAAAATGCTCTATTGATCTTTCAAAAAGTATTTGCCAGTGCTAACCCTTTCATCCAATTTCTAAATTGTTGCATTTGTAAACTTTAAAAGCCAATATAAAGAAATAGTAATGGTAAAAAGAAAATCACTTGTAGGTTTAACTCATTTTTTGTGTCTAATTCTTCTTTAAAGGGGCGTGGCAGTGGGGTGTGTCCTATGCCTACATACCTGTACATTTGCTAATAGGTGTCCCTCAAACCCATCTCAAAAAGTTGGGAGGAATGCATAGGGAAGAAGGCACACGTCGTGATATGTGATGCAAAACATAATCATAATTACATAATAAAAAACATGATAATGTATATGAATGTGTTTGTATGATAACTGTTAGATACAGGAAGACCGTAATGTACTGCAGCACTTAAGTGGCAGTTGTTTTTCAACAGAACTCCTGATGGTGGAGTTGGAGCCCTGGTGGTCCCAGTTTTTTTTTTTGCTTCAAACTGAAGCCAGGTTGTGGCCCTCAGGATTTCCCCAGCAAGGGGGTAGCTGGATTGGTAAGGCTATGATCTAGAGACTATTCACAGATCTGTAGACAAGTGTGGTCAAGTCGGCTGAGGCAGAGGTCTTGGCAGGTGATGGAATAGTCTTGTCCAGCATGGGGTTGAGGCAAGTGGCAGTCCAGAGAGTGATTAGGTCGATGCGTGTCGGCAACAGAAAAGCAACTCACAAACAAGCATTTTAGCTCTGGAGTAGCTGATGATAAGACATGGCCACTTCAAAAGTTGTTGGTTAAATACCCTTCCAGCCAGAGGAAACTCCCAGCGTTGCTTCAGAGAACTCTGGAAGTAGTGAAAGTCCTAGTAATTCTGAAAATTCTGAAAGACACAGCAGGGATCTGGGGATTTCAATACTAGGGCTCCGGGAAATTCTGGCAGAGATCATGTGGGTACTGGAGGTCCTAGGAATCCTGGAAGTCCTGAGAGATGCAGTGGGGATCCTTTGAATACTGAAGGTCCTGGAATCCTGGAAGACACAGCACGGACCCTATGAGTACTGGAGGTCCCAAGAATCATGGAAATTCTGGATAGCCCAGCAGGGACCCTGTGAGCAGGCCCAGACGGGGAGAAAAAAATAGGCCCAGGTATTTTTAGACTGAGCAACCTTGAACCTAAGGACCCTTCCCTTGGAGCCCAATGACGGAGCTCCAGGGCCTGATCACAAGTGCGACTTTTGCAACCCTGGTAGTTCCGTCACTGGTGTCAGTAGTTTTTTTTTTTTTTTTATATATATATATTTTTACCATATAATTTTATTTATTTATTTTTACAATTTTACACAATTTTGTTTAGAAGCCCCATTGGGGGGCTTTTGTGAGATATCAGGCATCTAAACAGACCTCTAAATCTCACCTTTGAGATAGAGAATATTTACCCCTTCTCCTCTCTCCATCCTGACAGATTTCCTGCAGCAGCCAGTGGCAGAGGGGAGGGGAAACCCAGTAGCACTGCGGGAGATCCAGGAGAGAGCACAGAGGGGCCAAAAGAGAGGACACAGCGGGGCTGGGAGAGAGGGCACAGTGGAGCTGAGAGAGGGGACACAGAGGGGCCGAGAGAGAGGACACAGCAGGGCCAGTAGAAAGGGCACAGCAGGCCAGGTGAGAGGACACAGAGGGGCGGGGAGAGAGGACACAGCTCTTGTTAGGACATGTGGTCCTGTCCCACCGGTCAAATGCCCAGTGTGCCCTATGGCCAGTCCGAGCCTGCCTGTGAGTATTGTAACACCTAGCATTTGCTAAGACAGGGGTCCTTAATTGGTTGTATCTATATCAATTATCACCATCATTACTAATAGCGAGCCTGTAGACCAATGAGAGATCAGATCACTTAACACAGACATGTTTCCTTTTTCCCAGTATTGACAGTTGATACGTTGGCATGGTCATAGATACATGTGTGTTGATTGGTCAATGACGTGAATAATGCTATCAGTAACTGGACTACCATTTCATGTTTTTATTGCACAAAACAACAGCAAAAATCTCACAACTTGTAATTATCTTGTGTACAGGGGCAGACTGACAACTCATGGGGCCCCTGGGCAATAGAAAATCATGGGGCCCCTGTGTCCTCACCCACACTCAAACCACACCCAAAAAAGACTATGAAAGGTACCAGGGGCATCTCATGGGGCCCCCTACTGACCCTGGGCCCTCAGGCACTGACCGAGTGGCTAAATGGTCAGTCTGCCCCTGCTTGTGTATTTGTGATTTGCTTTTTTGAAATAAATCCTTATGACTTGGTGTTCCATTCCTGTCAATCCATAGGGAAAGTAAAGCCAAGTTAGTGGCATCCTCTGCAGACATACTGGTCATTAATAGGACTGGTGATGAGGAGGATTTATACAATCTGGTGAATATGGGGGACATACTGTGCAATCTCATCATTGGGGGTCTGTTATGGTAAAAATGTTCAGAACCCCCGCATGTACCGAGAACATTCACCATATCTGAGTTGGGGCATGCGCCTGACTGAGCTGGAGGGAAGTGGAAAATTCAGTATCTGAAATAAACACTGCTTGTATGCAGGGGTGGACTGACAACTCATGGGGCCCCCGGGCAATAGGGGATCATGGGGCCCCTGTGTCCTTGCCCAAACTCAAAAAAGCCTATGAAAAAGGTACCAGGGGCATCTCATGGGGCCCCCTACTGGTCAGTCCGCCCCTGTGACATCTCTAAAATTCACCCAAAAGGGGAAGTTCAGCTTATTAGCATCCCCCCCTTTAACATTTGACACTTTTTTTGAGGGGGTGAGCAGATACCTGGTTTTGACAGGTACACGCTCCCACAGCAGACGTTCACCCCCTTCCCCTGCAGCCTTCTGGGATACAGCAAAGAAGATTGCTGAAACATTCACAAAGCTCAGAGCGGCACGCGCACGCGCAAGGGGAACCCGCAAGGCTCCACTGCCGGTTTCCCTTAGTGAAGATGCCGGCTCCTGGACCCAAAGCTGAATGAAGAATCGGCTTGGGTGAGGACAGCGCTGGATCCCTGGACAGGTAGGTGTCCTTATATTAAAAGGAAAACAGTGCCAGTTTTGCCACGTTTTTCATGAAAAAGTACCAGGGGCATCTCATGGGGCCCCCTACTGACCCCGGGCCCTCAGGCAGTGCCCGAGTTTCCAAATGGTCAGTCCGCCCCTGCTTGTATGTTTTTCAGACCTGCTTGGAAATTTTGGGCCATCTTCAAATGCTGTTTTAGTGCTCAGATAGAGCAACCCTATCACTGCATCCTATGGGAAGTCCACCTCAATGGCTGCAAGCCACAGTACAGAAATGCCCAACTGAAGCAGCTGCATCAGCCACACTGCAGGGTGGAATGTTCCATTGGTGACAATGGGCAGCAGTTTGGATTTACTGGCACCTATTAGCTCCTATAAACTGAGGAGTTATTGAGTCTCAGAAGTCGTGCTCATCCACATGTATCTGGTTTTTTGTAAATGAATTTCGACGTAAAGATCCAGCTGAAAAAAACTGTCCTGAAGAAAGCTGCTCTACAGTGTTTTGTTGTTGAATTGCCTCCTGCAGGACAGGCGATGGCCTTCGTCTATACAACGTCTGCTGGTGGTGGCTTTAGTGGAGGCACAAGTTGCACCTCTGGATATTTGCTTTGAGTTGAGAGCAGCAGCTGTAGACAGGAGCTGTTGTTGGGAGTGTGTGGTTAGGAAGCTTAATCACGTCACTGAAAATCCCCACTTCAGCGAATTTTATCCTTCCATTAGGTATGAGGGGGAGGCCATCTCAATATTGGATCTAATGTTGACATTGAGCAGAGCAAGGCCAGGATTTGCATTAGGCTGTCAGTAGGTGCTGATTTATGCGCCGTGTGAGGGCCGGCTGGCGGAGGTTCCATGTGCCTTTCCACTCGTCTTGACTTCTACATTCAGTTTCCATGGTCTCAGCACTTCGTTGCCTCTTAATCAATAGACTATGGAATATATGCCTAGCTGGGTGCTAGAAAACTTGAAAACCTGCAAATAAATGAATGCTGAACTACTGAAAAAAAAATGTTATTGTCTTCCCACCTGATCCTTAGAATTCTTTACCTTTTTTTGAATAAAGGTCCCAACACCTATTATTGATCTTTCACTATGGTCTGCTGAAGCCTCTCTGTATGACCAATCTTTCTGCCATCCCTCCCTTCTTTGCCATCCAGCTAGAACTATAAAATCACATCTCTCATTGATTGAGGAACAGGGGCGGACTGACAACTCATGGGACCCCCGGGCAATAGGGGATCATGGGGCCCCTGTGTCCTTGCCCAAACTCAAAAAAGCCTATGAAAAAGGTACCAGGGGCATCTCATGGGGCCCCCTACTGACCCCGGGCCCTCAGGCAGTGCCCGAGTTTCCAAATGGTCAGTCTGCCCCTGTTGAGGAATGTTGTATACTATTGTTGGTGAAGATTCAACTGATATCTACACTGGTGGGAAGAACCTTTCCTCCTCATTGCAGCCAGTTACACGCCACGTCTCCCGCCTGGACAGATTGCATTTTTTTTTCATTTTATTTTGTCAATTATTTATACACTCCCCAGCCACTTTATTGGGTCCACCTATTCAATTGGTTGGTAACACAAATTGCTAATCAGCCAATCACAGGGCAGTAACTCAATGCATTTAGGGATCTAGACGTGGTGAAGACGACTTGCTGAAGTTCAAACCGAGCATCAGAATGGGGAAGAAAGGGAATGTACGTGACTATGAACGTGGCATGGCTGTTGGTGCCAGACAGACTGGTCTGAGTATTTCAAAAACTGCTGATCTACTAGGATTTTCACGCACAACCATTTCTAGGTTTTACAGAGAATGGTCCGAAAAAGAGAAAATATCCAGTGAGCAGCAGTTGTGTGGACAAAAGGAGAATGGGCAGACTGGTTCAAGATGATAGAAAGTCAATAGTAACTCAAATAACCACTCGTTACAACCAAGGTATGCAGAATACCATCTCTTATGTCAACAGTTCTGGCTATTTTCTTGGCACTAGCAAGGTGTACCTAATAAAGTGGCCGGTGAGTGTAAAAAGTAATACTAGGTACTAGGTCAGGGGTTGCACAAGGTGGTCAATTTGTATTCGGCTGCTTTTTACACCAACCATCAATGATCAGAAGGCTGTCCTCTCTCATTGCCAAACACAACTATACAATGTGCAGCACAGAATTCCAACAGTCATGGATTCCGTCAAAGAATTAGTCACATCATCACCAGCATTGGTACACTCACTTTGCTGTCTTTTCTCTCTGGAATAGAAGGATATAAAAGGAATTACATGGAATTATACTGATCTCATGTACAGACATTAATGAGGTGTCTTCAGATCCAAAACACTCCAATGGTGTAAGAAGACTCTGTAAGAGGTCCCTGCTCCTCCCTGGAATATAATGATTCAAGAAGAAGAAATGTCTCTTCTAAATAATTCTCTCTGGATTGTAATGGAGAAGGTAGACTGACTGCAAGGAACACCTGATTTACGCTCCTGTAAAGGGAGACACCAATGATCCAGAACACGGTATCTCCAAACTTTTGAAACAAAGGACAAGTTTACTGCCCTTCAAACTCTAGGGGGGGAGCAGACTGTGGCCAGTGGGAGCAGAAAATGCCCTGTTATTGGTGGGAGTAAACAATGTCATAGGCTTGATGGTCAGTGGGAGTAAAAAAATTACATCATTGGCATCAGTGGAAGGAATAGTGCCCATAATTGGTGTCAGTGGATGGAATAGTATCCCATTGTTGGTATCAGTGGGAGGAATAGTGCTCCATCATTGGTATCAGTGGGAGGAATAGTGCCCCATCATTAGTATCAGTGGGAGGAATAGCGCTCCATCATTGGTATCAGTGGGAGGAATAGTGCCCCATCATTAGTATCAGTGGGAGGAATAGCGCCCCATCGTTGGTATCAGTGGGAGGAATAGTGCCCCATCATTGGTGTCAGTGGGAGGAATAGTGCCCCATCATTGATGTCAGTGGGAGGAATAGTGCCCCATCATTGGTATCAGTGGGAGGAATAGTGCCCCATCATTGATATCAGTGGGAGGAATAGTGCCCCATCATTGGTATCAGTGGGAGGAATAGTGCCCCATCATTGGTGTCAGTGGGAGGAATAGTGCCCCATCATTGGTATCAGTGGGAGGAATAGTGCTCCATTATTGGTATCATTGGGAGGAATAGTACCCCATCATTGGTATCATTAGGAGGATCAATGCCCTATCCTTTCTATCAGTGGAAGGAGTTTTACCCCAAGGGATAAGGTAAGCGAAGGTCTACATCTGGCCCACGGGCTCTACAGTTTGGAGGCTCCTTGTCTAGAAAAAACTTTATCTTTCTTGCTTTGGATGGAGCAGGGAGCACTCTTTGTCACATGACCCTGTTGGGCAGGTTTTTCATCACTTCCTATCGAACGAGAGAACATCCCATGACTGAGAACTACCAATGGAACAATGCAACAGCTGCTGCCCTGTCCACTTTCAGGAGCTCAGGGGCAAATGTGTGAGGTCAGGTAGTTGACAGAGCAACGGTTGGCAGTAATGACTGACACTCAAGCTGAAAAGCCAGACTCAGAGAAAGTAGGGCTAAGCGACTTATGCAAGCTAAAAGGCTTCCTACTAGCCACAAACTTTCTCTATGGCAGGCCACAGATGATACATTTTTTTCATTCAACCAGTGAGTTGAACAAAAAGAAAAAACGTGGTGTTGATGATGGAATCCCTCCTACGGAGCTATTGTATTCTGACAGTAGGGAGAGTTCCCCCGCTGTCAGAAAATCAATAAATTAAAAAAATAATCAGGTCAAATGTATAACCTGAAGTGTAAACAGCAAGAGGAAACTCTGCAGAGGTTGCAGTCAACTTAATTACTCGGGATCAAGTTGTCAGCGAATTCACTTTTGGCTATAGCCGGAAACACTGATCAAGCAAAGGAAAAAAAAACCCGACCGGCTGGTTGTACAAAAGTCAATCAAGGGATTGACGTCTGTACAACCAGCCTGGCCATAGATGGATTGAAATTCTGCTGGTCCCTGTTAAATTGGCCAAAATTCAAGTGTTACTAAACCCCGAACCCTGCATTCACTATATCTGGTCTCACTGGACCCTGCATTCACTATATCCGGTCTCACTGGACCCTGCATTCACTATATCCGGTCTCACTGGACCCTGCATTCACTATATCCAGTCTCCTCGAACCCTGCATACACTATATCTGCTCTTCCCAGACTCTGCATGCACTATATCTGGTCTCCCCGGAAGCTGCATTCACTTTATCTGATCTCACCAGACCCTGCATTCACTATATGCGGTCTCCCCGACCCCTGCATTCACTATATCCGGTCTCCCTGGACCCTGCATTCACTATATCCGCTCTCCCCAGACCCTGCATTCACTATATCCGCTCTCCCCGGACCCTGCATTTACTATATCCGGTCTCCCCGGACCCCGCATTCACTATATCCGCTCTCCCCGGACCCCGCATTCACTATATCCGCTCTCCCCAGACCCTGCAATCACTATATTTGCTCTCCCTGGACCCTGCATTCACTATATCTGGTCTCCCTGGACCCCGCATTCACTATATCCGCTCTCCCCGGACCCTGCGTTCACTATATCTGGTCTCCCCGGACCCTGCATTCACTATATCCAGTCTCCCAGAACCCTGCATTCACTATATCCGTTCTTAGCGGAACCTGCATTCACCATATCCGGTCTCCCCGGACCCTGCATTCACTATATCCGCTCTCCCCGGACCATGCATTCACTATATCCGCTCTCCCCGGACCCTGCATTCACTATATCCGCTCTCCCTGGACCCTGCATTCACTATATCTAGTCTCACTGGACCCCGCATTCACTATATCCTGTCTCCCTGGACCCTGCATTCACTATATCCGCTCTCCCCGGACCCTGCATTCACTATATCCTGTCTCCCCGGACCACGCATTCACTATATCTGGTCTCCCCGGACCACGCATTCACTATATCTGGTCTCCCTGGACCCTGCATTCACTATATCTGGTCTCCCCAGACCCTGCATTCACTATATCATTTCTCCCCGAAACCCTGCATTCACTATATCCGGTCTCCCTGGACCCCGCATTCACTATATCTGCTCTCCCCGGACCCCGCATTCACTATATCAGATCTCCCCAGGCCCTGCATTCCTATATCTGGTCTCCTTGGACCCTGCATTCACTATATCTGGTTTCCCCGGATCCTGCATTCACTATGTCCGCATGCACGCAATCCGTAAGGACATTGTCAATTCACAATCTACCTCTCCACCTAGTCCCCCTCCCTCCATCACCCCCTCAACTCTCCCCTCCTCTGACCTCGTAACCGCACTGCCCCCCACCATACCTAACGCCCCGCACACTATCACCTTTCCAACACTCCACTCCTTCAGCCCTGCTACCACTGAAGAGGTCACTAAGGTCTTCACTGAAGCCCGCCTCACCACCCCTGGACCCTATCCCCTCACAACTCCTCCAGTCACCCCCCTCCTCCATCATTCGCTCCCTCACCTACATCTTCAATCTCTCCCTCTCTACTGGCACATTCCCCTCCCCCCTAAAGCACGCACACATCACCCCCATATTCAAAAAACCCTCCCTTGATCCCACTGACTTAAACAACCTTAGACCCGTCTCCCTGCTACCATTCACGTCCAAGCTCCTTGAGCGCTTAGCCTACAATCGCCTAAGCACCCATCTCACTGACAATCTCCTTGATCCACTACAGTCCGGCTTCCGTCCCCTACACTCCACCAAAACTGCCCTACTTAAAATAACTAACGACCTGCTAACCGCCAAAGCTAATGGCCACTACTCAGTCCTCCTACTCCTCGACCTCTCTGCGGCCTTCGACACAGTTGACCACCCCCTCCTCCTTAATAAACTACACTCCTTTGGCATCAGGGATTCTGCTCTCTCCTGGTTCTCCTCCTACCTATCCCAACGCTCCTTCAGCGTCACCTACAACACTGCCACCTTCCCCTCACTCCCCCTCTCTGTTGGGGTCCCTCAAGGCTCTTTCCTCGGACCCCTCCTCTTCTCAATCTACACCTCCTCCCTCGGCAAACTGATACACTCCCACAGCTTCAACTATCACCTCTATGCCGACGACATACAAACTTACCTCTCCACCCCTCACCTCACCCCTTCAGTCTCCGTCTGCATCACCCACCTCCTGAACGACATATCAAACTGGATGTCGCTCCATTTCCTCAAGTTAAACCTTTGCAAAACCGAGCTTCTGGTTTTCCCCCCAGCCCGCGCCCCCCCCATCCTCTCCATCACTACTAACAACGCCACCATCAATCCCACCCAACACGCCAAAGTCCTGGGTGTCACCCTGGGCTCATACCTTTCCTTCCTACCCCATGTCCAATCACTATCAAAATCATGCAGGCTCCACCTCTGAAACATCTCCAAGATACGCACATTCCTCACCCCAGACACCACCAAACAACTCGTACCCTCCCTCATCATCTCACGCCTGGACTACTGCAACTCCCTCCTCACTGGCCTACCCAAACGAACGCTATCCCCACTCCAGTCTATCCTGAACTCAGCGGCCAGACTCATCCACCTCACCAACCGCTCCACATCCGCCTCCCCCCTCTGCCAATCCCTTCACTGGCTCCCGATTGCCCAACGCATCAAATTCAAATGACTAACTCTGACCTACAAAGCCATTCACATGCCGCCCCAAACTATATAACTGACCTGATACCCAAATACTACCCTACCCGTGCCCTCCGCTCCTCACATGACCTCCTACTCTCTAGCTGTCAGGAATGGACTGGCCAGCAATGGTGGGACTCACCTGCCTTATGAGCTGCAGTACCAGGGCTGGCCAGCGAGTGCTCCCAGCAATCAGAGACTCAACCTTGCAGCCAGCTAAACACCTGGAACTAATTATACTGGTGTATTTAAGGGATGGCCAGACCTGCAGACTCTGCCTTGGTGTGTGTTTTTCCTGGGCCCTGTATCTTGTTCCTGCATCCTGTCCCTGTCCCTGTCTTGTTGCTGACCCGGCTTGATTCTGACCTCTGCTGACTTCTCCTGTTCTGATCCCTGGCTTGTGACCCTGACCATTCTCCGCCTGACCCCCTGTACCTACCTGCCTGTTAGTTGCTGTACCCTGCTCGTGAACTGACTATTCTCCGCTTGCTCCCCCTGTACCTACCTGCCCGATTGATATTGACCCGGCCTGCCTGACGACGCTTGCACTGTATGTACTGTTATCTGTGGGTGGTTTGGTTTGTTTGCACTGTGTTATGTTTTAGTATTGCACTGCGTTTATGTTTGTATTGTTAGTGTTAATAAATTGTTTATAACTTATCTGAAGTCTGCGTTTCCCTGCGTCAGTCACACACCTCTGGTCACACCCGGGAGCCTGACACTAGCTCCCTGGTCTCCTCCTCCCACGCCCGACTTCAGGACTTCTCCAGGACTTCCCCCATCCTCTGGAACTCCCTACCCCAATCCATCAGACTGTCACCTACCCTCCTCATCTTCAGCCGCACCCTGAAAACCCATCTCTTCAGGGAAGCCTACCCCACCCTCACCTAACAACCGATCTCCTCCACTCCTCCCACCACTCCAACCCCCACAGCCACTATCCCCTCCCTCCTAGATTGTAAGCTCGAAAGAGCAGGGCCCTCGATCCCCTCATGTAGTGTATTGTTACTGTCTTGTCTCATGTTCTGTCCCCCTTGCTACTGTACAGCGAACCCTTTGGCAAACCCTTTGGCGCTATATAAATACTGTATAATAATAATAATATCCTGTCTCCCCGGACCCTGCATTCACTATATCCGCTCTCCCCGGACCCTGCATTCACTATATCCGGTCTCCCCGGACCCTGCATTCACTATATCCGCTCTCCCCGGACCCTGCATTCACTATATCCGGTCTCCCCGGACCCTGCATTCACTATATCCGGTCTCCCCGGACCCTGCATTCACTATATCCGCTCTCCCCGGACCCTGCATTCACTATATCCGCTCTCCCCGGACCCTGCATTCACTATATCCGGTCTCCCCGGACCCCGCATTCACTAAATCCGGTCTCCCCGGACCCCGCATTCACTATATCCGCTCTCCCGGATCCCGCATTCACTATATCCGCTCTCCCCGGACCCCGCATTCACTATATCTGCTCTCCCCGGACCCCGCATTCACTATATCCGCTCTCCCCGGACCCTGCATTCACTATATCTGGTCTCCCCGGGCCCTGCATTCACTATATTCGCTCTCCCCGGACCCTGCATTCACTATATCTGCTCTCCCCAGACCCTGCATTCACTATATCCGCTCTCCCCGGACCCTGCATTCACTATATCCACTTTCCCCGGACCCTACATTCACTATATCCGCTCTCCCCGGACCCCGCATTCACTATATCTGGTCTCCCCGGACCCTGCATTCACTATATCCACTTTCCCCGGACCCTACATTCACTATATCCGCTCTCCCCGGACCCCGCATTCACTATATCTGGTCTCCCCGGACCCCGCATTCACTATATCCGCTCTCCCTGGACCCTGCATTCACTATATCCGCTCTCCCTGGACTCTGCATTCACTATATCCGGTCTCCCCGGACCCTGCATTCACTATATCTGGTCTCCCCGGACCCTACATTCACTATATCCGCTCTCCATGGACCCCACATGCACTATATCTGGTCTCCCCGGACCCTGCATTCACTATATACAGTCTGCCTGGACCCTGCATTCACTATATCCGCTCTCCCCGGACCCCGCATTCACTATATCCGCTCTCCCCGGACCCCGCATTCACTATATCTGGTCTCCCACAGTACACACAACATGGAAATGCAATTATTTTAGTAAATATAAACTGCTAAATACCTTTTTCCTTGTGACTTCAGCTGAGCACTGGTGAAAGCTTGTAGGAGTTTTCTTTCTGCTCTAGGAGGATGCAAAACTCCTGTCCTCTGTCTGGAGAGTGCTGATTGGCCCTGTGCTGATCACATGCGCTCTGCCAAAAGAAAAAAAAACTCTCTCTAGTAATACACACTAAACTGAGAGTGTGCAGAAGTGCTACAGGTTCAGTCTGTCTTCTCAGCGTGGACATTTGAACAAGAAGAGGGGTGGCCAGGCCTCCTGAGGATTCTGGGTATTCTATGGTCAGGAAGACACACAGATGGTCACAGGGGTGGGCAGGCCTCCTGAGGATTCTGGGTATTCTATGGTCAGGAGGACACATAGATGGTCACAGGGGTGGACAGGCCTCCTGAGGATTCTGGGTATTCTATGGTCAGGAGGACACATAGATGGTCACAGGGGTGGGCAGGCCTCCTGAGGATTCTGGGTATTCTATGGTCAGGAGGACACATAGATGGTCACAGGGGTGGGCAGGCCTCCTGAGGATTCTGGGTATTCTATGGTCAGGAGGACACATAGATGGTCACAGGGGTGGGCAGGCCTCCTGAGGATTTGCGCTGTGGTTTAGTTATATTTATAATTGATGTTTCTTTCATCTGTGAGCAGCAGCACTTATTAATTTATTTATTAGGTTTAGGAGCGGGTTTATTTTGTATCATATTCTATTCTAATGTATTCCACTTTTTTTTCTATTCTATTCAGTTTTTTCTCTTCTTTTCTACTCTATTCTATTCTTTTCTATTATTTTTTTATTTTATTCTATTCTGTTTTATTCTTTTTGATCCTGTTCTGTTTTATTCTATTCTGTTCTACTCTTTTCTATTTGATTCTATTCTATTGTGGGCTTTTTTTCTATTCTATTCAATAAAGCATCCTAAGTAGGAATCATCACCTTATTTCACTTATATACCTTACTGTATTTATTGTATTATGTTTCCATTTCAAACTCAAATTCAATTTCAAATTCGGATAGTTCATTTTGTTATCATTTGTTTTGGATTCGGATACGTCCGACTCTACAAATAATGAAAATTTTGTCCAAATTTTGATTCGTAATGAAACAAATTGCACATGTCAAGTGGTCAGAAGGACACATCAATGGTCACAGTAGGGGATGAGCACAGTGGAGGAGGCTGGAGTGCCCACGGGGACAGAATGGGATCAGGTGAATGTATTCTATGAATGGATGGGTGTGTGCCTGGCCTCATAACATGGCACAGACAATGGAAAAAGTTTATTCTGGGTTATAAAACTCTGGCGGGGAGGCTTTTATGAGATAATAACACAGAACACAAGCCGCTTTGTTCCTCCAGCGAATATGTTGAAACAGAAAACTCTCACCACAGCAATTAGTAAAATGAAATTATGTAAACAGACAATGACAAAAAGCAGCGGTTATAGAGACAGAGAAAGTGCTGTATGTAAGGGAACACCGTATTGTCAGTAAAGATGGTGGACTGAGAAGTGGTTAGTGACAAATTCATGTCCATAACCCAAAATCTATCCAAAACTTTGCCCCACACTACAGCAACCATCTAATTTCCAAACCTTCCACTCATCTGAAGATTTTCCACCTGCCACGTCTCCTATACCCAGAGTCTCCAGTCGCACTGATGCGCTTGTCGCGCATTTTGATAGTTTCAAATCGCATGAGAAGTCGCACCCTATTGTCTGCAATGGAAGCGGTCATATCGGTGCGGCAGTGTAATAATGGCGGTGATCAGTGACTTATAGTGTGACTGTAATAGTGCGGTGGGCGATCTGGCACTAACTGACACTGACTGGGATTGACTCTAACTGACACTGACACCGCTAGTGATACTAATACAGTGATCAGATATAATACTGTACACTGGCACTGTACTAATGACACTAATTCGTGACAGGGCTGATCATGATGGCCATCAAGGAGTTAACTGTGTGCCTGTCAAGTGTATGCGTGCTGCTTTTACTCACAGGATCTGGCTGTCTTTTCTTCCTGAACTTAGAGGGAATAGAAACAGCTAGATCGCTGTCCTTTGTTCGGTGTTCTGCATGTTTCTAAACACAGAACTCAGCGCTGTGATTGGCAACTGCTGGAACCCCAAAGGTTAGAGAATGAGAGTCGGTTCTACAGATAGAGAATGAAAGAGAGGTCTATGGATAGAGAATGAAAGAGAGGTCTATGGACAGGGAATGAAAGAGAGGTCTATGAATAGGAATGAAAGAGAGGACTATAAATAGAGAATGAAAGAGAGGCCTATGGACAGAGAATGAAAGAGAGGTCTATGGACAGAGAATGAAAGAGAGGTCTATGAACAGGGAATGAAAGAGAGGTCTATGGATATAGAATAAAAGAGAGGTCTGTGGACAGAGAATGAAAGAGAGGTCTATGGATAGGGAATGAAAGAGAGGTCTATGGATATAGAATGAAAGAGATGTCTATGGATAGAGAATGAAAGAGAGGCCTATGGATAGGGAATGAAAGAGAGGTCTATGGATTTAGAATGAAAGAGATGTCTATGGACAGAGAATGAAAGAGACGTCTATGGATAGGGAATGAAAGAGAGGTCTATGGATATAGAATGAAAGAAATGTCTATGGATAGAGAATGAAAGAGAGGCCTATGGATAGGGAATGAAAGAGAGGTCTATGGATATAGAATGAAAGAGATGTCTATGGACAGAGAATGAAAGAGAGGTCTATGGATAGGGAATGAAAGAGAGGTCTATGGATATAGAATGAAAGAGATGTCTATGGATAGAGAATGAAAGAGAGGCCTATGGACAGAGAATGAAAGACGGGTCTATGAACAGAGAATGAAAGAGAGGTCTATGGATAGGGAATGAAAGAGAGGTCTATGGACATAGAATGAAAGAGATGTCTATGGACAGAGAATGAAAGAGAGGTCTATGGCCAGAGAACGAAAGAGAGGTCTATGGACAGAAAATGAAAGAGAGGTCTATGGACCCTCCACTCGGTGTCTTCTATCCCTCTCTGCCAATCCCTCCACTGACCTCCACTCAGTGTCCTCAATCCCTCTCTGCCAATCCTTTCACTGGGATCCACTCAGTGTCCTCCATCCCTCTCTGCCAATCCCTCCACTGACCTCCACTCAGTGTCCTCCATCCCTCTCTGCCAATCCCTTCATTGACCTCCACTCAGTGTCCTCCATCCCTCTCTGCCAATCCCTCCACTGACCTCCACTCAGTTTCCTCCACTCCTCTGCCAATCCCTCCACTGACCTCCACTCAGTGTCCTCCGTTCCTCTGTCAATCCCTCCACTGGCTGCTCATTGCCCAACAAATACAATTCAAAACATTAACAATAACATATAAAACCATTTATAACTCTGCCCCAAATTACATCACCAATCTTGTGTCCAAATATCACCCAAACCGTACTCTCCGCTTTAGGTAGGAGTGTTACCTTTAACTCTGTCTTCTCTGTTCCACTCCCTCTTTCTGTAGGGGTCCCTCAAGGTTCTGTCCTTGGATCCCTACTCTTCTCCATCTACACCTACTCCCTTGGTCACTTGATAAGCTCCCATGGCTTTAAGTACCATCTCTATGCTGATGACACACAAATCTATCTTTCTACCCCTCACCTCACCCCTTCAGTCTCCTCTCACATTACTAACCTTCTAAGTGATATACCACCATGGATGTCACTCCACTTCCTCAAACTCAATCTTTCCAAAACTGAGCTCCTAGTATTCCCTCCAGCCGGTGCCCCGGTGCCCCCCCCCCCCCCCCGACTTCTCCATCAAGATCAGTAACACAACCATCTGTCCCTCTCCTCATGCCAGGGTACTAGGTGTCATCCTAGACTCCCATCTGTCCTTCCAGCCCCAAATCCAATCACTGTCCAAATCTTGTAGACTTCACCTCCGCAACATCTCCAAGATACGGCCGTTCCTAACCCCGGAAACCACTAAGCAACTTATCCACTCCCTTGTTATATCTCGCCTTGACTATTGTAACTCCCTCCTCATTGGCTGACCTCATGCTATCCCCTCTTCAGTCTATCATGAATGCTGCTGCCAGACTCATCCACCTTACTAACCGTTCTATATCTGCCACCCCTCTCTGCTAATCCAACCACTGGCCTCCACTCAGTGTCCTCCACCCCTCTCTGCCAATCCCTCCACTGACCTTCACTCAGTGTCCTCCATAATTCTCTGCCAATCCCTCCACTGACCTCCACTCAGTGTCCTTCATCCCTCTTTGCCAATCCCTCCACTGGCCTTCACTCAGTGTCTTCCATCCCTCTCTGCCAATCCCTCCACTGGCCTCCACTCAGTGTCTTCCATCCCTCTCTGCCAATCCCTCCACTGGCCTCCACTCAGTATCCTCCATCCCTCTGTCAATCCCTCCACTGGCTTCCCATTGCCCAATGAATACAATTCAAAACATTATTAATCACATATAAAACCATTTATAACTCTGCCCCAACCTACAACACCAACCTTGTCTCCAAATATCACCCAAACCGTCCTCTCCGCTCCTCCCACAACTTTGTACTCTCTAGCTCCCTTGTCTCCTCCTCCCATGCTCATCTCCAGGACTTCTCTAGAGCCTCCCACATGCTCTGGAACTCTCTACCCCAATCTAACCAACTATAGCCTACTCTGCTCACTTTTTGGCGATCTCTGAAAACCTATCTCTTCAGGGAAGCCTATCCTGCCCTCAGCTAATAACCAAATCTTCTATTTATCCTACCAGCCCATCCCCCACAGTTATTACCTTTTGTATCTCCAGCCCCTCCCTCTTAGATTGTAAGCTCCAAGGCGCTGGGCCCTCCTAACCCTCTTGTATTGAACTGTATCGTTGATGTATTGATATTGTAAAGCGCTGAGCAAACTGTTGGCGCCATATAAATCCCGTATAATAATAATAATATATAAATCCTGTATAATAATAATAATAGCAGTAAGATAGAAAAAATGTCAATACAAAGTAAAAATGAATTTTAAATTTTTATTATAGATATACAGTTTATTAACAACTGAGGTGGTTCTCATTATTCCCGTGATCAGGATGGAGGCAGGAAGGTGCCAGAGGACACTGCGGTATTGAATAGCCATGTCCCCTTTTGGTATACAGAGCTTCAGGAATGTGTGAAGCCCAAAAAAAATCTGAACAAGTATTAACACTGAGTTGAAGGGATATTATACAAACAGTATATCACTTTAAAAAAAATGTCAGTTGCTCATTATACACAGTGCACGCAGTAAGCTAAATATAACCAAGTTAGGGTTGACATCAATCCCACCTCCCCCCCGAGGAGGACCATCGGCTCTCCGAGATCGGAAGATTTAAATCTCACACTTCCGTTCTTTGCTCTGTGTTATAAAAGCAGCAAATTCATCTTCCCTGTTATTCTTTTATGTCACCGTAATGTGCTCGGCGCGATCTGTAGTGGTTCATAAGGACCAGGTCATCGTGCCCCTCGTGCCGAACAATGTGCGCTGTAAAGGGGATCATTGAGCTGTTAATAGCTGCCGCCTGCGTGGAGTTATATCTTGTTCCTCATCACGGCGCACAATGTGTTCATCACATCCTGATCTTCAGATATGGGAAGCTCCTGCAGGTGCAGTGTGATAGATCGTGTATAAATGAGAAATATGAACCGGACGCCTTGAACAATGAGCTCCACAGAACCCAGCATCACTGTGTGATAAACAGGCCTCCAATACGTCCAGGGGCGGACTGACCATTTGGAAACTCGGGCACTGCCCCAGGGCCCGGGGTCAGTAGGGGGCCCCATGAGATGCCCCTGGTACCTTTTTCATAGGCTTTTTTGAGTTTGGGCAAGGACACAGGGGCCCCATGATCCCCTATTGCCCGGGGGCCCCATGAGTTATCAGTCCGCCCCTGAATACGTCCAAATTACACGATCCTTTGTTACTGCATCAGAGGTGGAAGCATACTATGGGGGAGATTTACTAAAATTGGAGAGCGCAAGATCTGGTGCAACTCTGCATATAAACCAGTCAGCGTCCAGGTTTTATGGTCAGAGCTTAAAGCGGAGCTCCACCCAAAAGGGGAAGTTCCGCTTTAAGCCTTTGTCCCCCGCTCCCCATTAACCCCCCTGGCAGTATTCCCGTAGCTCAGGGTAAAGTTTCAGCACCACAAGCGGTAACCCCGAGCTACACTCGGGAACAGGGGCGGACTGACCATTTGGAAACTCGTGTACTGCCCGAGGGCCCGGGGTCAGTAGGGGGCCCCATGAGATGCCCCTGGTACCTTTTTCATAGGCTTTTTTGAGTTTGGGCAAGAACACAGGGGCCCCATGATCCCCTATTGCCGGGGGCCCCATGAGTTGTCAGTCCGCCCCTGCTCAGGAATACCCTGCAGCGCTGCTCCGGGATCTCTTCTGCACTTACCTTGTCCTGCGCTCCCGCGATGTCCCCCCTGCAGTGTCCCCGGCAATGTTCTCCCGCCGATGCCGGCATCCGTCTTCCGGTTCCGTTCCCTGCGATGTCGGGACGTACGGGGGACGGAACTGGCGGGAAATTTGAAAGTTGTAAAAGTGACATTCACTAAATACAGTAAAATCACATAGTATAACATTCCTGTATCAAACCATTTCACATACATTTTGTCCCGAGTGCTTTGTCCGGCGCCCTGCCTGCATTTTTACTGTTCTTTCTGCCTGGAAACTGAGAAACGTCCATGGCGTCCAAAAAGCGTCCCTTTATGTCAGACGCGGTTTTAGACCGGCTAGAGAACAGCGATAGTAAATCAGAACCACTTGCAGAATTGAGTGATAATGATTCGTGGGGGAAATTCCTCATCAGACACTGAAAAAGATTCTGCGACTTTGCTCAGCGATATGCGAACTTGGCGCTCTATTTCACATTTCAGTGTTTTTAGTTTGATTATATTATTGAATTAAATTTATTATTATTATATTATTATTTTTATGATTAATTATTATATTATAATTTATGATTTCGTGTTTCAAATTTTATCATCCCCGGGATGTTTACTAGACTCTTGTTCGGACAGATTTCAGTGAGTTATTCCTAAAAATTACAGCCTACAATAAAAAAAATACATATTTCCATGCAAACAAATTTACCGCTTTGAGCACAGAAATATGAACATAATCAGACCACTAATGAGGCTACGGATTTGGCACCTTTGGGTAGCGGGGGGGGGTTACCCAAATTTGACAGGTGCCCGCTTCCACTGCGACCGCCTAGGCTATCGGAGGCAGAAGTTGTCCTCCCCCCTCCCTCCCCGTAGTCTTCTGGAACATGTGACAGGTCCCCAAAGACTATGGGGCCATTCACAAAGCACAGCCCTTCTTGCACATGCGCAGTGAGCACCCGGCTGTGAAGCCACAAGCTGTCGCAGCCGGCTGCCCACACTGAAGATGCCGTCGCCAGGCAGAGAAGATGGCCAGTGAAACCAGCTCTGGTGAGGACACCGCTGGACCGAAGGACAGGTAAGTGGCTGTATTTAAGAAGTCAGCAGCTACAGTTTTTGTACCTGCTGACTTTTTTTGTTTCAGGTGGAACTCCACTTTAAGTGAACAAGCTGAAGTTAGAAGCCGATTGGCTACCATGCACAGCTGCACCAGATTCTAAGTGCTCCAGTTTTAGTAAATCTTCCCCTATATTACCAGATGTGGACCCCCCTCCAACTGGTTGAGTCCAGGTGTTTCCAGAGAAGGGTCCTGTTGATGCTACAACAAACAAATACATTATAGATAATTCTCTTTCAACCTTGTGGTAACAGTTCGGTGAAGACCCTTTTCTGTTCCACCATGACTGTGCCCTGTGTACAAAGCCAGCTCCATAAAGACATGGTTTGACCAGTTTGATGTGGAGGAACTCAAGTGTCCTGCACAGAGCCCTGACCTCAGCCCTACTGAACAACTTTGGGATAGACTAGAATGAGTCAGGTCTTCTCAACCAACATCTCCGTAAAGACATGGTGTGACCAGTTTGGTGTGGAGGAACCAGAGAGTCCTGTACAAAGCCTTGACCTCAACCCTACTGAACAACTTTGGAATGGACTAGAATGAGTCAGGTCTTCTCAACCAACATCTCCGTAAAGACATGGTTTGACCAGTTTGGTGTGGAGGAACCGGAGTGTCCTGCACAAAGCCCTGACCTCAACCCTACTGAACAACTTTGGGATGGAATGACGATTGTGAGCCAGGTCTTCTCTTCCAGAATCAGTACCCAACCTCAACAATGTATACACATTCCCAAAGACACTCCAATATCTTGGGATTATTTTCCAGCACCTGGAAAACTCACAAAGCCTTCCCAGAAGATTGGAGGATGTTATAGCCACAAAGGGAGGACCAACTCCATATTAATGACCCCAGTTTTGGAATTGGATGTCCCAAATCATAGGCAAGGAATGTCTAAACCCATGGGAATCTCATACAGGTGTGAAGTGTCCACAAATATTTGGCCTTAGAGTGTAAGTGGGTTCTGTGAGCGGTCTTTAAATATGTGCGTTTCATTACGTTTCAATTCATGTTCAGATGAAAATTTATTTTTTGGAGATTCGGATGTATACGAATCTCTGAATGTACATAGTAACAAATGTCAATGAATCCAAAAAAGTTATAATGAAATTAACGAATCCATTTGTTTTGTTTGTTTCATGTGGATGATGTCAATAGTAGTTCATGCCATGGGGAAATTAATTCACTTTTCAAATTTGTTCGATAATTCGGATAACAAATGGATCTGAATTTTGTTCCATTTGGTAATTCAAATGCACATGACACTGGTTAATATTGTCCAATCAGCTCATGCCATCTTTCTTGGTGGGTTAGACTAGCATCTGAAAATACTGAATCTTTCTGTCCGATATGATAATTTATCAAATATACAGCAAGCTTCCAGAAAATACAAAATTAGGTGCTGCTCAGGTAGGGAGGTGAAGTCCAAAATAAACCGCTGTGAGTGTTGGCAGGGATTGGGAGCCAGCATGATTAAGCTTCAAGGGGCAGAGTGAAACATGTTGGGGGCGTGGCCTGGCTAGAGTCCAGGCTGAGGCTGCCATTTTTCATACGTCATGCACATGGGTCTGCCTTTGATGTGCGGCTTATAGATCTTTCCTTCAGACTTATTCTTCCAGAAAAACTGAAAAATTTTCAGACCAATGAACATATTATGATTTTAGAGATATGATATCCAACACAAGGTGATTTCTGTGAGGATATGTACGATGCTCCCAAATGCCACGTCCTCAGGGGCGTCCCTAGGGTTGGTGTCACCCGATGCGATAACACTTGGTGACACCCCCTCCAACAATCCCCCCAGAATGGATAGGATCTGCGGATTGAGCATAATGGATCGGACTACGATCTGTTCAGGTGCAGACTGACCATTTGGAAACTCGGGCACTGTCCGAGGGCCCGGGGTCAGTAGGGGGCCCCATGACATGCCCCTGGTACCTTTTTCATAGGCTTTTTTGAGTTTGGGCAAGGACACAGGGGCCACATGATCCCCTATTGCCCGGGGGCCCCATGAGTTGTCAGTCCGCCCCTGGATCCATTATGCTCAATCTGCAGATCCGATCCATCCTGCTGGGATCGCCGGCTTGCTTTACAACTTACCTTTTCGTGGAGCTGGTCCGGTGTCACTCCGTATATATTGCATGCCAACGACTCCCACCGGATTGACCTGTTGGTTATGTGTTAGAGAAGACACTGGTAGCTTGTGATGAGGCAGAACACTGTTTTACTTGTGTGGCTTAAGTTGCAAACATACAGAACACATTTCAGCAGACATCTTGGTTTTGAAGAGAGGAAGAGAGAAAGAGAGAGAGAGAACCAACAAGTTTTACACATATGCACAACTAGTAACCTTAGTGTACAGTGCCACCTACTGGTCAAGTGATATTAACACACAATACTATATAGTACATGCTGTTGCATTTCCAACAGGACCCGCTCCACGAAAAGGTAAGTTGTAAAGTAAGCCGACGTTCCCCGCAGGATGGATCGGATCTCCGGATTGAGAATAATGGATCAGAGACCGATCCATAATGCTTCCCAATCCGTAGATCCGATCCATCCTGCAGGGATCGTCGACATGCAACCTATACGGGGTGACACCAGACCCGCTCCACGAAAAGGTAAGTTGTAAAGCAAGCCGACGATCCCCGCAGGATGGATCGGATCTGCGGATTGGAGAGCATAATGGATCGGAGTCAGATCCATTATGCTCAATCCACAGATCCGTTCCATCCTGCGGGGATCGTCGGCTTGCTTTACAACTTACCTTTTCGTAGAGCGGGTCTGGTGTCACCCCGTGCAGTAGGTGTCACCCTGTGCGGCGCGCACCCCCCACACCTGCCTAGGAACGCCACTGCACGTCCTATTCAAACTATTGGAAAAGAGAAGGGGCCATTTGGTGGACTTTATAGGCACTACAAGAGTGCTGAAAAATCATTCCGGATGCATTCGTTCTTTGGAGAATTTTGTTTCGTCATATTCGTTATGTTGAAGTGATTCATTTTCGGAATTTGTCTTATATGTTCATTGTATTGGAAAAGAAAAGGGGCCATTTGGTGGACTTTATAGGCACTACAACAGCAATAAATAAAATGATTGCTTTATTGAACATACATGGACGTACAACAATTATTAAAATCCTCTGCGGAGAATGTACTCCCACAGTAATTGGAATTGTACACTCAGTGCAGATACACATTGTATAGGTACCCATATGATTTGACATTTGTTACTATGTACATTTGAAGATTCATATACATTCATTTGTTACTATATACATTCGGAGATACCTATACGATTTGTATCTGCACTGAGTGTACAATTCCAATTACTGTGGGAGTACATTCTCCGCAGAGGATTTTAACCATTTCAATACCGGGCAATTTTCCCCGTTCCTGCCCAGGCCATTTTTCACGTTTCAGCGCTCTCACACTTTGAATGACAATTGCGCGGTCATACAACATTGTACCCAAACTAAAATTTTATCATTTTCTTCACACAACTAGAGCTTTCTTTTGGTGGTATTTAATCACCGCTGGGGGTTTTATTTTTTGCTAAATGAACAAAAAAAGACCAAAAAATTTGAAAAAAAAACACGTTTTTATTTCTTTCTGTTATAAAAGTTTACAAATAAATAATTGTTCTTCATAAATTTAGGCCGAGATGTATTCTGCTACATGTCTTTGGTGAAAATAACCCAAATTAGGATGTATTTTTTAGTTTGTAGGAAAGTTATAGAGTTCACAAACTATGGTATAGATCTGAAAATTGATCAATCCTGAAGTACTGATGGCCAATCTAATTTCTTGAGGTCCAAGAATGTCAGAATAGTACAGATATCCCCCAAATGTCAGGACAGTACAGATATCCCCCAAATGTCAGGACAGGACAGATATCCCCAAATTACCCCTTTTTGCAGAGTAGACAGTCTGACGTACTTCATAAGAGGAATGGGGAGTTTTTTGAAGTTGTATTTTTTTTGTCATAATTTTTCGGAAAATGAAAAAAGTAAAAAAATTATTATCACTATTTTTTTTTTTACATATTGTCACCAGTGCAGTACAGCATCATCATATAACTGGCATGGCGGTGAACAGGGACACTGACTGGTGACAGTATGAAAAAAATATATATATATATTTTTGTTTTTTATTTATTTTTTTTTTTTATTATTTTTAATTTTTTATTACATTTTGTTTTATTTTTTTTTAAGATTTTTTTTTCATATTTTACTATGACCAAAGTAGTACAATGTTACCATAGTAACATTGTACTACTTCGGGGAAGTGATCAGTATTTTTTTTTTTTTTACACAATTACAAGCAAGCATTTACCTGAATGAAATCGATTCATTCAGGTTTTTGTTTTTTTTTTGTGCTTAGCTGTGATTTGGTCACAGCTAATCACATGACATGTGCATGTGATTAGCTGTGACCATTCACAGCTAGGCACTAGTATACAATGGATGGCATGAATGAAGTCATCCATTGTATACAACTGTCATGTGACCTGCTGTGATTGGTGATTGCTGTGATTAGCAACGGGGGCCTGTACTCAGATCTGTCATCGGCCGTGTCCGAGGTACACGGCCAGTGACAGATCGCGCCACTGCGCGGCTCTGCAAGCGCGCGAACTGCGCATGCGAGGGAGCACGCCAAGTGGCGTGCACCCGGAATGCTGAAGTGCTTTTGCAGCCGCCAAACGGCCATTGGCCGGGCGGCAAATGGTTAATATTTGTTGTACGTCCATGTATGTTCAATAAAGCAATCATTTTATTTATCGCTGTTGTCGTGCCTATGAACTCCACCAAATGGCCCCTTTTCTTTTCCAATACAATGATCATATAACATGAATTCCGAAAATGAATCGCTTCAACATAACGAATATGACGAAACAAAATTCTCCAAAGAACGAATGCATCCGAAATGAAGCAAAAATGTCCGGTGTACACGTCTAGTGATCTTCAAGGTCATTCCTTGCCCAATCTTTGGAGTCACACCATGGATAACATTTTCAAACTTACAATCGCTTACAACTGCCTAATGGCCTTTCATAGGGCTGCATGTCCTAGGGGAACGCACACCAGGTTCATCGACCAAAAGATTCCTAGGAAAGAGGTCAGGGCTATATGAGGAGGTGCATACCGTGACACCATAACCAAACAATAAGACCACATCCTAGCCAAACCCTGAGACTTAACCAAACTACAGCAAGGCTGAAGAGCCAGGCAAGGAGAAAAAAAGAGAAAATGTTATTCCAGGAAAGAGGCCAAGGACACATGTTTTTGCTTATTTTTTATTGTAATTTAGAAATCAAAAGCGAAAAATGGCTTGCAATCAAATAAAAATCACTTCAGTTATCCATTATGACAAATATGCTACAACTTAGACTTTAGACACAACTAAACCTCTCAGCATACAAGCCTCCTCCACCCTCCGCAATGGACTGGCATTGGAGGGAGCGAGGTACGTACTTTGAAGCATTTTTTGTCATCTGGGAATCTCCTTTCTGTCTAGGCTGGGTTGTCCTCTGACAGTTCTGTGTATCTCCACTTGGATGCCCTTTACTTGTGCTTCGTCTGTTTGCATCCAACTTCTCCTCCTTGGAATCGACTTTATAGTTGAACAATCATCAGTATAGATAATTTATTATAATTTCAGCTTTGGGTTATTATGCCATTACATTATATGATGATAAACTGTATGTAAAGATGGATGATGGGTATTTTTACATTGTATCTCATGGTTCTTTCTATGTTTACAGTTTCCTCCTTTTTTTGAACCCCTGAAGAAGCCTACTCGGCGAAAGGCGTAGGGATCCCATCGTATTACCTTTTTAACCTCGCTTTCTACTATATCAATATCTATATCTTCTTCTTTCCTCTTCTTTCTTCTTCTTCCTTCGTTCTTCTTCTTCCTTCTTCTTCTTCCTTCTTCTGGTTCCTTCTATGTTTACAGTTTCCTCCTTCTTTTGAACCCCTGAAGAAGCCTACTCGGCGAAAGGCGTAGGGATCCCATCGTATTACCTTTTTAACCTCGCTTTCTACTATATCAATATCTATATCTTCTTCTTTCCTCTTTCTTCTTCTTCCTTCGTTCTTCCTCTTTCTTCTTCTTTCTTCTTCTTCTTCTTCTTCTGGTTCCTTCTATGTTTACAGTTTCCTCCTTTTTTTGAACCCCTGAAGAAGCCTACTTGGCGAAAGGCATAGGGATCCCATCGTATTACCTTTCTAACCTCGCTTTCTACTATATCAATATCTATATCTTCTTTCTTCTTCTTTCTTCTTCTTCCTTCTTCTTTCTTCTTCCTTCTTCTTTCTTCTTCTTCCTTAATCTGGTTCCTTCTATGTTTACAGTTTCCTCCTTCTTTTGAACCCCTGAAGAAGCCTACTCGGCGAAAGGCGTAGGGATCCCATTGTATTACCTTTCTAACCTCGCTTTCTACTATATCAATATACAGGTGAAACTCGAATGGGGCATTGCCAAGAGAAAGATGAGAGACATGAGACCAAACAATGCAGAAGAGCTGAAGGCCGCTATTGAAGCATCCTGGTCTTCCATAACACCTCAGCAGTGCCACAGGCTGATAGCTTCCATGCCACGCCACATTGAGGCAGTAATTGCTGCAAAAGGGGCCCAAACCAAGCACTGAGTACATATACAGCTTCTACTTTTCAGAGGTGCGATATTGTTCTATGTACAATCCTTGTTTTATTGATTGCATGGAATATTCTCATTTTCTGAGATTGTGGATTTGGGGTTTTCATGAGCTGTAAGCCATAATCATCACAATGATGACAAATCACGGCTTGAACTATCTTACTTTGCATGTAATGAGTCTCATATATTAGTTTCACCTTTTAAGTTGCTGCACTGAAATAAATGAACTTTTGCACCATATTCTAATTTTTCGAGTTTCACCTGTATATGAAGGAAGGTGTATCTGGGGTTCACTGTACTGAAGGGTCTATGTAATTCATTGTTTTTATGGGAGGGTTTTCTCTTTACATTTTTATCCTATACAATAAAATTTGTTAGATTTTTAATACATAATATGGTTTGAATATTCTTTCCTTAAAGGGACGAGAGCACCTTAAAAGTCCTAGACTTTTCTCTATTCTTCCTTGATTTATATTTTAGGGACGTGGTGCTGATGGATCAGTTCTACAATTATTAGACCAATGTACTTTAAGGCATCTTATTGTACTCATCACAGAACAATCATCGATTCATTATAAGTCGAGATTTTCATGGTAACTGCAGAAGTTGGCACATTCTACAGTATTCACAGGGTGCTGGAGAGGCAAGTTGCCTTTTTCTATCCCTCTTTGTAGGGGCAGGAAGACCAGGATCTGGGTGTGGGCTTCAGACAAGATCCACTGGGAGCAGAGAGAGAAATGGGGTCTTTTCTGTCAGGGCTGTCAGGTAGGCTTTACGGGGGTCACATGATTTCTAGTGGCCGCCCTGGACACAAAGCCCCATTTTATTTGTTGCCCCAGTTCCGCCCACTGCCTTTGTCAAGTAATCTGGGAATCCGTTTTTTCTGACCTGGACAGAAATTCTCAGACACCCCTACTGGAGGTTTCTTGATGTCATTCATACTCAGAAAGCCCAGTGAATCAAATTGTCTGTGCTAAGGGGCTCCTAACAGTCACCAATCAGATGCAGACCTGCTTCAGAAGTTTGAATCTGATTGGTGGTTTAACCATTTCAATACCGGGCAATTTTACACCTTCCTGCCCAGGCCATTTTTCAGGTTTCAGCGCTCTCACACTTTGAATGACAATTGCGCGGTCATACAACATTGTACCCAAACTAAAATTTTATCATTTTCTTCACACAACTAGAGCTTTCTTTTGGTGGTATAATCACCGCTGGGGTTTTTATTTTTTGCTAAATTAACAAAAAAAGACCAAACATTTTGAAAAAAAACAAGTTTTTCTTTGTTTCTGTTATAAAAGTTTACAAATAAATAATTGTTCTTCATAAATTTAGGCCGAGATGTATTCTGCTCCATGTCTTTGGTGAAAATAACCCAAATTAGGATGTATTTTTTAGTTTGTAGGAAAGTTATAGAGTTCACAAACTATGGGATAGATCTGAATATTGATCAATCCTGAAGTACTGACAGCCAATCTAATTTCTTGAGGTCCAAGAATGTCAGAACAGTACAGATATCCCCCAAATGTCAGGACAGTACAGATATCCCCCAAATGTCAGGACAGTATAGATATCCCCCAAATGTCAGAACAGTACAGATATCCCCCAAATGTCAGGACGGTACAGATATCCCCCAAATGTCAGGACGGTACAGATATCCCCCAAATGACCCCTTTTTGCAGAGTAGACAGTCCGACGTACTTCATAAGAGGCATGGCGAGTTTTTTGAAGTTGTATTTTTTTGTCATAATTTTTCGGAAAATTAAAACATTTAAAAAATTATTTTCACTTTTTTTTTACATACTGTCACCAGTGCAGTACAGCGTCATCATATAACTGGCATGGCGGTGATCAGGGACACTGACTGGTGACAGTATGAAAAAAATATATATATATATTTTTTTTTTTCTTATTATTTTTAATTTTTTATTACATTTTTTTAATTTTTTTTTAAGATTTTTTTTTCATATTTTACTATGACCAAAGTAGTACAATGTTACCATAGTAACATTGTACTACTTTGGGGAAGTGATCGGTATTTTTTTTTTTTTTTTACACAATTTGCTTATAGCAAAGAATTACTTTGCTATAAGCAAGCATTTAGCTGAATGAAATCGATTCATTCAGGTTTTTTTTTTTTTTTTTTTTTTTTTGTGCTTAGCTGTGATTTGGTCACAGCTAATCACATAACATGTGCATGTGATTAGCTGTGACCATTCACAGCTAGGCACTAGTATACAATGGATGGCATGAATGAAGCCATCCATTGTATACAACTGTCATGTGACCTGCTGTGATTGGCACTTTTGAAGCCGCCAAACGGCCATTGGCCGGGCGGCTAATGGTTAAGAAGCAGCGAGGGAAAATGTACAGGCTCCAGGAAGTCCACTCCCAGTGACCATGCAAAGGACTCTGGATTCTGGTTGAAGTGGAAAATGCTAAACTCTGATTACGGTAAACAGAGAACTTTGTGAGTTTTCCAGCTGCTGGAAAATAATCCCAATAAAATAAATCCACCTAAAAGTGATCTTTCAGGCATAGGTTTAATGTGATGGGAAAACATTTTGCTTTATGTCTTGAGTAGTTGCACCCAAATTTCACTCCTTCTTTTTCATATTTCTAGCATACAATTTAGAAAATCCAGCAGAGATGGTGGGTGTGATGGACCACCTGGCACCCAGCCTGGGTGCTTCTATCAGAGAACTGCTTCCACACTGCTGGGACACAGGACCAAGGTATTATAGCTGGGCATTGCACCCAAGAACTAGTTGACACTAGCTTAGGTACAACTGGAACTCTTTATTGAACAGAAATACAGATTTGTTTACACTTCAAAAATAGGGGCAGTCCCCACATGAACAATAAAAATAAATATGACACATCAGGATAAACATCCAACACTGATTAGGTAACAAAGTTAGGTTAGGAGGTTAGGGTAGTATAGCAGGAGGCTAGGGCAGTATAGTGGCAGGTTAGGGCACCATAGTGGCAGGTTAGGGCAGCATAGTGGCAGGTTAGGGTAGTATAGTGGCAGGTTAGGGTAGTATAGTGGCAGGTTAGGGCACCATAGTGGCAGGTTAGGGCAGCATAGTGGCAGGTTAGGGTAGTATAGTGACAGGTTAGGGCAGTATAGTGGCAGGTTAGGGCAGTATAGTGGCAGGTTAGGGCAGTATAGTGGTAGGTTAGTGCAGTATAGTGGCAGGTTAGGGCAGTATAGTGGCAGTTTAGGGCAGTATAGTGGTAGGTTAGGGTAGTATAGTGGCAGGTTAGGGTAGTATAGTGGTAGGTTAGGGTAGTATAGTGGCAGGTTAGGGTAGTATAGTGACAGGTTAGGACAGTATAGTGACAGGTTAGTAAAGTATAGTGACAGGTTAGGGTAGTATAGTGACAGGTTAGGGCGGTATAGTGGCAGGTTAGGACGGTATAGTGGCAGGTTAGGGTAGTATAGTGACAGGTTAGGGTAGTATAGTGGCAGGTTAGGGCAGTATAGTGGCAGGTTAGGGTAGTATAGTGACAGGTTAGGGCAGTATAGTGGCAGGTTAGGGCAGTATAGTGGCAGGTTAGGGTAGTATAGTGGCAGGTTAGGGTAGTATAGTGGCAGGTTAGGGCAGTATAGTGGCAGGTTAGGGCAGTATAGGGGCAGGTTATGGCAGCATAGTGGCAGGTTAGGGTAGTATAGTGGCAGGTTAGGGCAGTATAGTGGCAGGTTAGGGCAGTATAGTGACAGGTTAGGGTAGTATAGTGGCAGATTAGGGCAGTACAGTGACAGGTTAGGGTAGTATAGTGGCAGGTTAGGGTAGTATAGTGGCAGGTTAGGGTAGTATAGTGACAGGTTAGGGCGGTATAGTGACAGGTTAGGGTAGTATAGTGGCAGGTTAGGGTAGTATAGTGGCAGGTTAGGGTAGTATAGTGACAGGTTAGGGTAGTATAGTGGCAGGTTAGGGTAGTATAGTGGCAGGTTAGGGCGGTATAGTGGCAGGTTAGGGTAGTATAGTGGCAGGTTAGGGTAGTATAGTGGCAGGTTAGGGCGGTATAGTGGCAGATTAGGACAGCATAGTGGCAGGTTAGGGTTGGATTTAGGGGGGGGGCACAACTAAAATCTGGGGGGGGCATAGCCCACCCCAGCACCCCCCTCCCATGGCTGGAAGTAGATGATGACCCTGGATGATGCCTGACCAAAGATGGCTGCGTCCTTCTGGAGAGAAAGGCAGATGAAGGCATTGTCCGGGGGAGTCCTGGGATCTCTAAGCACCTGCACTTATCATGACAATATTTATGTGATGACAGGTCCACTTGGAACATAAACAGAGAATGATGATCTTCTTCCATCCTTGAGACGTCCTCTGCCCAGATCTTTGTCTTGTTTATAGTCGGAGGAAATGGCCGGAGGGGTCGATGCTTTAGATTTTTGTCATAAAATAATTCGGACTGAACAGCTGTAACCGATGAGCGCTAAGAATCAAATAATCCGCTCCATTAATCACGCCAGACATACGAGTAAACTTATGAAATTCATTTTTGTGCTGGACTTGTATCAGATCATCTCCATCCTTCTCATTGTTCGCCAAGTTCATCCCCCCCCCCCGCCCTCCAAGTATCGGGAGTTCTCCTTGTAAACACATCAGACCTCCATGGAAGATGCGCGGACGCGTTTTTACAACAGTTTGTGCGGCTTAAGCGCCATGTCCTGCAGACTCGATCCATCTGTTCCGCCTGGAAACACTTAACTTGTATAGAGATGAGGCCGGAGTGACGTCACCGCTGGCATCGGCTTCCAGCCTCGGCACACAGACCCTCTCATAGCCAAACAGCTGACCTTCAGCCTTCCCTTCAGTCTGGCACGGGTGTACCGGCTCCTCTCCTGGACTGATATGGCTTACTCTGATTTCACCGCACACTGTGAGCTTCTCACAATGTGAATTAGAAGCTGCAGCAACCTCATTTCCTGGCTGGAGAAACGTCCAGCATCGTTCAGCCCTCTCCTCCCCAGCCTGGCTATCCCTGTCCCTGCCCCTTTCATTCATTGGATTTCAGGTCTTCCAGTCACAGAGAGTCACGTACCTGATGGGAGACTGAATTGACGAGGTCGGCCTCAGTTGTGTCACTAGCCCTGACCCCGCTGATATTGGAGCAGAGGGAGTCTAGGGACCAGGGGGACAAGAGCGCCAGTGGTTGTTGTTTGCAGCTCTTGCAGATGATGATCTTGGAAGGCCGATGATCCTCAGATTTGGACACCGTAGTAATAGGCAGAGCAGTTTTTGTGGATTGCCAGGTGTGCAGCAGAGCAAGGTAGGTAGTGAGGACTAGAGACTGGAGCAGAGTCATGGGATAGCCGGGGTCATCAACAGTCGGGCAGCGCGGTACAGAATCAGAAGGAAAAGCCAAAGTCAGCAGCAGAGCCGAAGTCAGGAACCAGTATCAGGAGAGTAATTGAAGTCGGGTCGGGAACATGCCGGGTTGGTAACGGAGGAATCGTACAGGAACAAGCAGGACACGGGGGGAGCTGAAGACCAGTCAGCACTGATCCTTGGAGCTTACAATCTAAGAGGGAGTTGCTGGTGGTACGAAAGGTTATAACTGTGGGGGATGGACTGGTAGGAGGAATAGAAGATTCCATTATTAGCTGAAGGCAGGATAGACTTCCCTGAAGAGATAGGTTTTCAGAGATCACCTAAAAGTGAGCAGAGTAGGCGATAGTCGGATAGATTGGGGTAGAGAGTTCCAGAGCATGTGGGAGGCTCTGGAGGAGTCCTGGAGATGAGCATGGAAGGAGGAGACAAGGGAGCTAGAGAGCAGGAGGTCCCGGGAGGAGCAGAGAGGATGGTTTGGGTGATATTTGGAGACAAGATTGATGATCTCCTAGATTGTAAGCTCGAAAGAGCAGGGCCCTCAATCCCCTCATGTTTTGCATTGTATTGGTATTGTTCTGTCACATGTTCTGTCCCCCTTTGTAATGTACAGCGCTGAGCGAACTATTGGCGCTTTATAAATACTGTATAATAATAATAATAATAATAATAATAATGATGTAATTTGGGGCGGAGTTATAAATGGTTCTATATGTTATTGTTAATGTTTTGAATTGTATCCGTTGGGCAATGGGAAGCCAGTGGAGGGATTGGCAGAGAGGAAGGGAGGACATTGAGTGGAGGCCAATGGAAGGATTGGCAGAGAGGGATGGGAGGACACTGAGTGGAGGCCAGTGGAGGGATTGGCAGAGAGGGGTGGAGGGATTGGCAGAGAGGGGTGGAGGACACTGAGTGGAGGCCAGTGGAAGGATTGGCAGGAATGGAGGACACTGAGTGGAGGCCAGTGGAGGGATTGGCAGAGAGGGATGGAGGACACTGAGTGGAGGCCAGTGGAGGGATTGGCAGAGAGGGATGGAGGACACTGAGTGGAGGCCAGTGGAGGGATTTACAATAGTCAAGGCGAGAGATAACCAGGAAGTGAATATGTTGCTTAGTGGTTTCAGAGGTTAAGAACGGCCGTATCTTGGAGATGTTGCGGAGGTGAAGTCTACAAGATTTGGACAGCGATTGGGTTCGGGGCTGAAAGGACAGATGGGAGTCTAGGATTACACCTAGTACCCTGGTATGAGGGGAGGGACAGATGGTTGTGTTACTGATCTTGATGGAGAGGTCAGGGGAGGGGGCACGGGCTGGAGGGAATAGTATGAGCTTCCTTTTGGAAAGATTGAGTTTGAGGAAGTGGAGTGACATCCATGGTGGTATATCACTTAGTAGGATAGTAACGCGAGTGGAGACTGAAGGGGTGAGGTGAGGAGTAGAAAGATAGATTGTTTGTCATCAGCATAGAGATGGTACTTAAAGCCATGGGAGCTTATCAAATGACCAAGGGAGGGGGTGTAGATGGAGAAGAAAAGAGGTCCAAGGACAGAACCTTGAGGGACCCCTACAGGAAGAGGAGAGGAGGAGACAAAATTATAGGTAATGCTTAAGGAGCGCAGCGATATGTAGGAGGAGAACCAGGAGAGAGCAAAGTCTTGGAAACCAAGAGAGTGAAGTGGAGTTTTTTGAGGAGGTCCTGGCATCATCAAAATCAAGGCAGCATCCATAGCCCTTCTTTGGATTTGATAATGCTGAGGAACAGCCCACAACAAGAACATGGGGAGTACCATCTGCTTAGGGAGCACAAGATCAGGTGAACAAAGGAGCTGCAGATCATTTTCAGATTTCCTGGACTTGGGCTTTAACGACTTCTTTAAATAGAAGGGTTTTCAGGAAGTGTCTAAAGGTGGATAGATTAGGAGATGGCAGGACAGATTGGGGTAGAGAGCTCCATAGGATGGCACTTCTAATGGGAGCAGCAAAGAAGGATCAGGAAAGTTAAGCACCAGCTGTAGTCCCTTTAGGATACCCAGCGCCCCAGTTCTAGTATCTCTGACACCTTGACAACCAACAAGCTGCTTCATTGCTAGAGCGAGGTGAAGGACAGGAAAACCACACACACGGGGCCCGGAGCCAAGAGAAGCAATAGATGGACGCGGAGGAATTCAATAAAAGGGAACAGAAAGTAAACTGTTTATTTGTGGAATTGGAGCCAACGTCAGCAAATAACGCGCCGAGACGGACGGGTAATTAAACTGTTCAGAGAGCTGAGAACGCCTGCTTGCACCTTTCTCCTCTCCAAGCCTCATCCCCAGGGTCAGGTCATCTCAACATTATACAATATGTGATAATTCACTAATCAGATTCAACTGGTTTTTGTTTTTTTACCACTATACCATCCAGGAGATTGGGAAAAAAAGCCTTCCCTTACAGTGCCCCTCCCCCACATCGCAAGGGTTAATTACTCATTAAATGGGGTGTAGGAATGAGGAGTAATACTTTTTTTATTATTATTATTATCATTATACAGGATTTATATCGCACCAACAGTTTGCTCAGCGCTTTACAAAATGAAGGCGGACATTACAGTTACAATACAATTTGGTACAAGAGGAAACAGAGGGCCCTGGTCCTGAGAGCTTACAATCTAGGAGGAAGGGTGGAGTGATACAAAAGGTAATAGCTGATGGAGAAAATAAATGGCAGTTTACTAGGTAGAAGCAGGATAAACATCTTTAAAGAGAAAGGTTTTCAGGGATTGTCTAAAGGTGGATAGATTAGGAGATAGCCGGACAGATTGGGGTAGGGAGTTCCATAGGATGGGAGAAGCTCAGGAGAAGTCCTGGAGGCAAGCATGGGAGGAGGTGACAAGGGAACTAGAGAGCAGAAGGTCTTGGGAGGATCGAAGAGAGCGGTTTGGTTGATATTTTGAGTTACCTCGTTCCTGCAGGATCTTTCCACATTGTGTGACTGGCCTCTGAAGCCTCCAGTCGCAAGCTTTCATCCCTATCTACAATGAAGGCCTAATGGCCAGGGGGGCAGCACAGTAGCTAAGTGGTTAGCACTTCCACCTGGCAGCACTAGAGTCATTGTCTCAAATCCCAACCCCGGTACCCCTGTGATCAACACAGGGCTAATCAGTACTGCCCAGACAGAGGTCAGGGGTGCTGCATCCTCCTAGAGCAGAAAGAAAACTCTTCCTACAAGCTTTAACCAGTGCTCGGCTGGACACTGATAAGAGTCACAAGCAGGGGCGGACTGGCAACTCATGGGGCCCCGGGGAAATAGGAGATCATGGGGCCCCTGTGTCCTTGCCCACACTCAGACCACACCCAAAAAAGCCTATGAAAGGTACCAGGATCATCTCATGGGGCCCCCTTCTGACCCCGGGCCCTCGGGCAGTTCCCAAATGGTCGGTCCACCCCTGGTCACAAGACTGCTATATACTCCTAATGAGAAAAGGTATTTAGCAGTTTATATTTACTAAAATAATTGTATTTCCATGTTCTGTGGGAGACCAGATATAGTGAATGCAGGGTCCGGGGAGAGCGGATATAGTGAATGCAGGGTCCGGGGAGAGCGGATATAGTGAATGCAGGGTCCGGGGAGACCAGATATAGTGAATGCAGGGTCTGGGGAGAGTGTATATAGTGAATGCAGGGTCCGGGGAGACCAAATATAGCGAATGCAGGGTCCGGGGAGACCAGATATAGTGAATGCAGGGTCCGGGGAGAGCGGATATAGTGAATGCAGGGTCCGGGGAGACCAGATATAGTGAATGCAGGGTCCGGGGAGACCAGATATAGTGAATGCAGGGTCCAGGGAGAGCAGATATAGTGAATGCAGGGTCCGGGGAGAGCAGATATAGTGAATGCGGGGTCCGGGGAGACCGGATATAGTGAATGCAGGGTCTGGGGAGACCAGATATAGTGAATTCCCTGAGCAACGGAAAATTTGTCCGAATCACGATTCAGAACAAAACAAACCACCCATGTCTAAGACCTATTCCTAGCAGATACGTCATCATGCCAGCCTGCGCAGGCAGTACTCCTGGACAGAGCAGGACTCACACATACTGACACGAACACCCCTCTTGTTATGAGTAAGGACCACCCACTACCACTGGTGAAGGAGAACTCTGTGTCGGTGCTGTGGTACCGGTGTGGCCATGTTACAGGGACTTTGCCACCACCTTGGTGGAACATTTCCATTAAATACAAGTGTAGTGCTACCTTTGTGAGGGTTGCTGTGTTTCCAGGTCCCCTTTAACCCTGCACAACCAGGCAACATGCATTTTCCACACTTTTATCCATAGTCAGTGAACGGTCCATGAGCTTGTTTTTTGTTAGTTTGTTGCGAGAAATAACTTGCATGGGGTAATTATGGGATGCCCAATTTTACTGAATCAATGCACGAGGACAACTTCCTTCCTATTTACAGAGACAGATCCTGGACTGTTCTTTTTCATGAAAGCCGTCAGTCTTTGTGGATCAGTAGCACCAGCCCCTTACAGGTGAGGGATTCGCAGCACCCCTTTAAAAGTTAGCTTAGCTTGCTGCAAACTACATGCAGAGAAGTCTCCTCTTCCCTTTAGAAATGCTCCGAGCTCCGCAGCCTGCAGACACTACCAGCCCTCCTGGCTGTTCTGAAGATCTCCCAGGACAAGGATTGAAGTGCAGTCCTTGGACAGCTTGCTACATGTGGCAGTCTCTCCCCTTGTGAATCCCAGGGTGTGCTGATGTACTCACTATGTCTTTCTTGCTCCCACTGCTCCCAGGCCTTGATCCCATTCAAGCCAATGAATGGACCCTCCCAAGCCAGCCCAAGCCCAGCCTGGAGGCCGCCCCCCCTCCAAGACCTATTGAACCCCTCCCAGGCCACTGACAGACTCCTCAGCACTCCATCTTCCACCTGACTCCTGTGTCAGCCTTACTATCCCATATTTATGGGCTGGTCCACCACTCCACCAGGGCCTCCAAACCAAGTAGGCTCAGAGCAAGAAAAAAAATAGAAATAAGCACAGGGTCGACATGACTAGGGGGAATAGAGGGACAACAGAGGGTTAAATTATGGATAGGAAGTTTTCGGGATTAAGGCTTACCTTATTGAATGGGGGATGTTAGGGAGGGTCTCCCAGGGAGGAAAAGGAAGGTCTGTCCTCAGGAAGTCCAATTGGGGAAGTTTGGAAGAAGAAGAAGCTTCCCAACCTCCCTCCCCTTCGTCCTTTGGTTTGGATTGTCATGGCGGCCTTGACAGTGGTTGGTCTTTGGAGGAGCAAAGAATTCTGTATGGAGACAGATTCGTGACCCATCATTGGTATGGGGACCTCGGTACATTCCGGATAACAAGGGGTTAACTCGGAACAGGTAAAATGGTGGTCACTGCGGATAAGTAGAGTTATCCCCGAGCCAGTGTGTTGCAGCTGGAGATAAGTAGGATTGTCCCTGAGCCGGTGGGTTGTGGCTGGGGGCCTAAGTTGAAGGAATATTTTCTGCAAAAGTGAAGTTGGGTTTACGGCCCTCAAATGACCAAAATGTTTTCCTCTGTTTCTAATTTGGAATGTTATGTTATGTATGTTAAAAAAATGTATTGGTTAATAAAAGGCTGCTATGGCCATTTTGACTCCAAAAGCTGGTTTGCGTATTTTGTATAGCTGGGATAGTGGGGGGTATGGCCTAGCAGGCATGGTTAGGTTGGAAGGCATATTATTATTATACAGGATTTATATAGCGCCAACAGTTTGCTCAGCGCTTTACATTATGGTGGGAGACAATACACGAGACAGTACAGTAACAATACTATTCAATACACGAGGGGTTCGAGGGCCCTGCTCTTTGGAGCCTACAATCTAGGAATATATTCTACCCTTGTCATGAGATTGATTAGACTCTCATAAACATGCAGATTAGGTTACCACCTCCTCTTCCCACTGGTTTCTGGAAGGTTCCAATGGTGCTCCAAGACCAGGTGGAGGTAAAAGTCCCAACCTGTTAAGCCATCCAGCCAGACCTGCAGTAACCTGACCTTAATCACGACTCACACAGTTATCATGAGTCCTACACAATAGATCTGCCTACACTACTCTAGTAGCACACAAGAGGACGCAACACAAGTTACTGCAATTCTCCATGTGCCTTCTCTCCTGTCAGGGCTCCGGGTATGACCAGAGGTATGTGAACTGACGCAGGGAAACGCAGGCTTCAGATATGTTATAAACAATATTATTTATTAACACTAACAATACATAAACGCAGTGCAATACTAAAACATAACACGGTGCAAACAAACCAAACCACCCACAGATAACAATACATACGATGCAAGCGTTGTCAGGCAGGCCGGGTCAATAACAATCGGGCAGGTAGGAACAGGAGGAGCAGGCTGAGAGTAGTCAGGTCACGAGCCGGGTACAGCAACTAACGGGCAGGTATGTACAGGGGGGTCAGGCAGAGAATGGTCGGGGTCACAAGCCAGGGATCAAACAGGAGAAGTCAGCAGAGGTCTGGATCAGGCAGGGTCAGCAATGAATCAGTCAGACAGGAACAGGAACAGGAATGCAGGTAACAAGATACAGGGGCCCATAGCAAAACACACACCAAGGCCCAGACTGCAGGTCTGGCCATCCCTTAAATACACCTGCATAATCAGCTTCAGGTGTTGGCTGGCTGCAGGGTTGAGTCTCTGATTGCTGGGAGCACCCGCTGGCCAGCCCTGGTACTGCAGCCCACAAGGCAGGTGAGTCCCACCATTACTGGCAAGTCCATTCCTGACATCTCCTCTCTGGGTACCCAACTCCGGGCCCTGCTCACAAGTGTATTAAAAAAAATTTTAGTAGAAGAAAGCTTGGGCAGCACAGTGGCTTTCTGGTTAGTGCTATCGTCTTGCAGCACTGGGGTCCTCAGTTCAGACCCAGCCAGGACACCGGCAGAGCATGCCAGCCAGCATGGAGTTTGCATGTTCTTCCTGCTCTTGTGTGGGCTTCCACGGCGTACCCCAGTTTCCTCCCGCACTTCAAAGACATGCTGGTGGCCTAATTTTCTGAAGTGGTGAAGATCCTCCAGCGAGCAGAGCAGAGCGCACATAGCACAGCAGCATGTGTGTCATGTAAGTAGCGGGCGATGACAGGCGGTGCTCTGCCCGTACGATATACGAAGGCGCGAGGAAGGCCGCTCCATTAGAAATTCACAGATCTGCCTGGAAGTCTCTTTGCTCTTATGAAAATATTTACAAAGATGAAAGGGCCTATATACATCCCGGGTAAGTGGCATATTAGGCCGGGGAGATCACGTACTCTGCGCTTTGATTACTTCCTTTTTAAACATCACGTTGTGTGTTTCATTTAGGAGTAAATTGTTTTATCTAGTGCCTGCGACTTGATGTGGTTCAGCAACACGAGGAGTCAGGAGTGGCCCCTCCGGAGGTCAGATAAGGTGAGAGGCAAGAGCCGGCTGTAACCCTTTCCCTGCCGCAGCCTCTGTCCTGCCACGCCAGGCGCACTGCAGTACAGAATTGCCTTTTCGGGAGTTGTAGATTACTTCCATTGGCTGCATCCAGTACCAGTCGCAGGTTTTTAATGGCAGGAGATTGTGGAATAAAATGCAGGTTTCAGCTTGACCCTCTTCGATGATGGTGGCATGACCTAGACGCACAGAGCGCCAGCTCTCCAGTACAATGTAGAAGCATCTTGTAGCTAACAATTTTATTAGTTACTAGACTAATGAGGTGACTGACAGCAAATGGTTAGATGTACAGTATGTTAAACTGGCCGTACACCAGTACAATATGACAGCAGGAGAGGAGTGCAGAGAGTAGGAGAGCGAGCAGTATGTGCAGGAGAGGAGTGCAGGGGGTAGGAGAGTGAACAGTATGTGCAGGAGAGGAGTGCAGAGGGTAGGAGAGCGAGCAGTATGTGCAGGAGAGGAGTGCAGAGGGTAGGAGAGCGAGCAGTATGTGCAGGAGAGGAGTGCAGAGAGTAGGTGTCAGGAATGGACTAGCCAGCAATGGTGGGACTCACCTGCCTTTTGATCTGCAGTACCAGGGCTGGCCAGCGGGTGCTCCCAGCAATCAGAGACTCAACTTTGCAGCCAGCTAACACCTGGAACTGATTATGCTGGGGTATTTAAGGGATGGCCAGACTTGCAGACTCTGCCTTGGTGTTGTGTTCTCTTGGGCCCTGTATCCTGTTCCTGCTCTCTGTTCCTGTCTGATTCTCTGCTGACCCTGTTCTGATCCCTGGCTTGTGACCCTGACCATCCCTCTGCCTGACCCTCTGTACTACGCTGCTTGCTACCTGTTCTGATCCCTGGCTTGTGACCCTGACCATCCCTCCGCCTTACCCTCTGTACTACGCTGCTTGCTACCTGCTGAACCTGGCCTGTGACCCCGACCCATCTCCGCTTGCTCCCCCTGTACCTACCCGCCCTATTGATATTGACCCGGCCTGCCTGACGACGCTTGCTTGTATGTACTGTTATCTGTGGGTGGTTGGTTTGGTTTGGTTTGGTTGCACTGTATTATGTTTTAGTATTGCACTGCGTTTATGTTTGTATTGTTAGTGTTAATAAATTATATTGCTATAACATATCTGAGGTCTGCGTTTCCCTGCGTCAGCCACACACCTCTGGTCACACCTGGGAGCCCTGACATTACACCAAGGCCATTCCTGACCAGAAGTGGCTGCACAGGGAAGCCATCTTGGCTTGTTGCTGGGAAGGATGGATCTGGATGAGGTTGTGTATTTATATCTGCTAGTGTTTGATGACAGAGAGTATGCTTATCAGACTCTGAAGGAGTATCCCCGGGATGAACTGCTAGAATGTATACGGCTCGCTCATGTTCTAGTAGATCAGGGCACAGAGTTCTCTGAGGTGCAGCCATTGATTGAGGTTTGTGCTGAGTTGGTTTCATCTGGTTCCCCCGAATGCAGGGATGAATTTTTGCCACCATTTAGTGCAGACCAGGTAGAGTCCCTGGTGTGGTTATTAGAGGATGATGTGGGTTACTTTCTGGAGCGTTATTCCACATGTTCACCACAGACACTAAGAGATTGTATAAACGCAGTGCAGTCATTGGTCAGACAGGCTTTGTGTAAGCTCAGCTTTGTTCAACCCATACTGCAGACATGGACAGACTTGTTGCACCCAGCCTCAGTCAGCTTACAAAAACCCAGTCCTGCTTCTAACTCTACTCCTGTATTCCCAACAGCTCCTCCAGTTACAGCCCAGTATACTTGGCTATCTACCGCATGTCAGTACCCTGTTCCCACTCGCTGCACCTATCCTGCCTTTAACCCTGTAAAAAAGCCCTCTGTAGCAACTGCTCCCTCTCCTGTTCCATCCTCCAGTTTTTCTCTGTCTCCAGCTGCTCCATTCGTTTGCAGACCTGCGTTTACTTGCAGTGCTCCAGTAGTTAAAACCAGAAAAAAGCGAAAATTCTTTCCAACCAATACCATCCTGCCAGTATCCAAACCGGTGAGCCTGCCTTCCGTGGTTCAGCCTGAAGCCTCTACTCAGCCTGAAGCCTCTACTCAGCCTGAAGCCTCTACTCAGCCTGAAGCCTCTACTCAGCCTGAAGCCTCTACTCAGCCTGATGCCTCTACTCAGCCTGATGCCTGTACGCAGCCTGATGCCTCTCTTCAGCCTGATGCCTGTATGCAGCCTGATGCCTCTCTTCAGCCTGAAGCCTCTACTCGGCCTGATGCCTCTACTCAGCCTGAAGCCTCTACTCAGCCTGATGCCTCTCTTCAGCCTGAAGCCTCTACTCAGCCTGATGCCTGTACTCAGCCTGAAGCCTCTACTCAGCCTGAAGCCTCTACTCAGCCTGATGCCTCTCCTCAGCCTGAAGCCTCTACTCAGCCTGAAGCCTCTACTCAGCCTGATGCCTCTCTTCAGCCGGATGCCTCTCTTCAGCCGGATGCCTCTCTTCAGCCGGATGCCTCTCTTCAGCCTGATGCCTGCATTCAGCCTGATGCCGCTACTCAGCATGATGAACTGATCCAGCCCGACGATCCTATTAGGCCAGTTGACTCGATGCCCGCTGTTGATCCAGATGAACCGGTACCTGATCCAGTGCCCGCTGTCGTGCCAATTGACTCAGAGCCCGCTGTCATACCTGGTGACCCGGTGCCCACTGCCTTGCCAGATGATGCGGTGCCCGCTGGCAAGCCAAATGACCTGATGCCTGGTGACCCAGTGCCCGCTGTCATACCTGGTGACCCGATGCCCGCTGTCGAGCCAGACAATCCGATACCTGATGACCCGGTGCCCACTGTCGTGCCTGTTGACTCGGAGCCCACTGTCTTGCCAGACGACTCGGTGCCCGCTGTTCCGCCAGTCGACTCGGTACCCGCAGTCTTGCCAGACGACTCGGTGCCCGCAGTCTTGCCAGACACTCGGTGCCCGCAGTCTTGCCAGTTGACTCTATGCCCGCTGTTCCGCCAGTTGACTCGATGCCCGCTGTTCCGCCAGTTGACTCGGTGCCCGCAGTCTTGCCAGACGACTCGGTGCCCGCAGTCTTGCCAGACGACTCGGTGCCCGCAGTCTTGCCAGACGACTCGGTGCCCGCAGTCTTGCCAGACGACTCGGTGCCCGCAGTCTTGCCAGACGACTCGGTGCCCACTGTTCCGCCAGTCGACTCGGTGCCCGCAGTCTTGCCAGACACTCGGTGCCCGCAGTCTTGCCAGTTGACTCTATGCCCGCTGTTCCGCCAGTTGACTCGATGCCCGCTGTTCCGCCAGTTGACTCGGTGCCCGCAGTCTTGCCAGACGACTCGGTGCCCGCAGTCTTGCCAGACGACTCGATGCCCGCAGTCTTGCCAGACGACTCGGTGCCCGCAGTCTTGCCAGACGACTCGGTGCCCGCAGTCTTGCCAGACGACTCGGTGCCCACTGTTCCGCCAGTTGACTCGATGCCCGCAGTCTTGCCAGACGACTCGATGCCCGCAGTCTTGCCAGACAACTCGGTGCCCGCAGTCTTGCCAGACGACTCGGTGCCCACTGTTCCGCCAGTTGACTCGATGCCCGCAGTCTTGCCAGACGACTCGGTGCCCACAGTCTTGCCAGACGACTCGGTGCCCGCAGTCTTGCCAGACGACTCGGTGCCCGCAGTCTTGCCAGACGACTCGGTGCCCGCAGTCTTGCCAGACGACTCGGTGCCCGCTGTTCCGCCAGTTGACTCGATGCCCGCAGTCTTGCCAGACGACTCGGTGCCCACTGTCGTGCCTGGTGACTCGGTGCCCGCCGCTTCGCCTGGGGGCCCGAGACCTGTTGCTCCGCCTGAGGGCCCGAGACCTGTCGCTCCATCTGGGGGTCCGGCGCCCGCCGCTCCACCTGAGGGCCCGAGACCTGTCGCTCCATCTGGGGGTCCGGCGCCCGCCGCTCCGCCTGAGGGCCCGAGACCTGTCGCTCCGCCTGGGGGCCCGAGACCTGTCGCTCCACCTGGGGGTCCGGCGCCCGCCGCTCCGCCTGAGGGCCCGAGACCTGTCGCTCCACCTGGGGGTCCGGCGCCTGCCGCTCCGCCTGAGGGCCCGAGACCTGTCGCTCCACCTGGGGGCCCGAGACCTGTCGCTCCATCTGGGGGTCCGGCGCCCGCCGCTCCGCCTGAGGGCCCGAGACCTGTCGCTCCATCTGGGGGTCCGGCGCCCGCCGCTCCGCCTGAGGGCCCGAGACCTGTCGCTCCGCCTGGGGGCCCGAGACCTGTCGCTCCACCTGGGGGTCCGGCGCCCGCTGCTCCGCCTGAGGGCCCGAGACCTGTCGCTCCACCTGGGGGTCCGGCGCCCGCCGCTCCGCCTGAGGGCCCGAGACCTGTCGCTCCGCCTGGGGGCCCGAGACCTGTCGCTCCATCTGGGGGTCCGGCGCCCGCCGCTCCGCCTGAGGGCCCGAGACCTGTCGCTCCATCTGGGGGTCCGGCGCACGCCGCTCCGCCTGGGGGCCCGAGACCTGTCGCCCCGCCTGGGGGCCCGATGCCTGTCGCCCCGCCTGGGGGCCCGATGCCTGTCGCCCCGCCTGGGGGCCCGATGCCGGTCGCCCCTCCTGGGGGCCCGGTGCCTGTCGCCCCTCCTGGGGGCCCGGTGCCTGTCGCCCCGCCCGGGGGCCCGGTGCCTGCTGCTTCGCCTGGTGGCCCGCTGCCTGCTGCTTCGCCTGGTAATCCGATGTGCCTCTGCCCGGAGTCCAGCCCGATGTGCCTCTGCCCGGAGCCCAGCCCGATGTGCCTCTGCCCGGAGTCCAGCCCGATGTGCCTCTGCCCGGAGTCCAGCCCGATGTGCCTCTGCCCGGAGTCCTGCCCGATGTGCCTCTGCCCGGAGTCCTGCCCAATGTGCCTCTGCCCGGAGTCCTGCCCGATGTGCCTCTGCCCGGAGTCCTGCCCGATGTGCCTCTGCCCGGAGTCCTGCCCGATGTGCCTCTGCCTGGTGTGCCTTTGCCCAATGTGCCTCTGCCCGGTGTGCCCCTGCCCGGTGTGCCGCTGCCCGGAGTCCTGCCCGGTGTGCCAGTCTTTGATATCCCGCCAGTTACCAGACCCGGGCGGTGGAACATTTTGCCCAGCTAGGACTGTTTGGAGCGTCCTGAGGCCGCTCCTTGAGGGGGGGGTACTGTCAGGAATGGACTAGCCAGCAATGCTGGGACTCACCTGCCTTTTGATCTGCAGTACCAGGGCTGGCCAGCGGGTGCTCCCAGCAATCAGAGACTCAACTTTGCAGCCAGCTAACACCTGGAACTGATTATGCTGGGGTATTTAAGGGATGGCCAGACTTGCAGACTCTGCCTTGGTGTTGTGTTCTCTTGGGCCCTGTATCCTGTTCCTGCTCTCTGTTCCTGTCTGATTCTCTGCTGACCCTGTTCTGATCCCTGGCTTGTGACCCTGACCATCCCTCTGCCTGACCCTCTGTACTACGCTGCTTGCTACCTGTTCTGATCCCTGGCTTGTGACCCTGACCATCCCTCCGCCTTACCCTCTGTACTACGCTGCTTGCTACCTGCTGAACCTGGCCTGTGACCCCGACCCATCTCCGCTTGCTCCCCCTGTACCTACCTGCCCTATTGATATTGACCCGGCCTGCCTGACGACGCTTGCTTGTATGTACTGTTATCTGTGGGTGGTTGGTTTGGTTTGGTTTGGTTGCACTGTATTATGTTTTAGTATTGCACTGCGTTTATGTTTGTATTGTTAGTGTTAATAAATTATATTGTTATAACATATCTGAGGTCTGCGTTTCCCTGCGTCAGCCACACACCTCTGGTCACACCTGGGAGCCCTGACAGTAGGAGAGCAGGCAGTATGTGCAGGAGAGGAGTGCAGAGGGTAGGAGAGCAGGCAGTATGTGCAGGAGAGGAGCGCAGAGAGTAGGAGAGAGAGCAGTATGTGCAGGAGAGGAGTGCAGAGGGTAGGACAGCAGGCAGTGTGTGCAGGAGGGGAGTGCAGAGAGTAGGAGAGCGAGCAGTGTGTGCAGGAGGGGAGTGCAGAGAGTAGGAGAGCGAGCAGTATGTGCAGGAGGGGAGTGCAGAGAGTAGGAGAGAGAGCAGTATGTGCAGGAGAGGAGCGCAGAGAGTAGGAGAGAGAGCAGTATGTGCAGGAGAGGAGCGCAGAGAGTAGGAGAGAGAGCAGTTTGTGCATGAGAGGAGTGCAGAGAGTATGAGAGAGAGCAGTATGTGCAGGAGATGAGTGCAGAGGGTAGGACAGCGCTCAGTGTGTGCAGGAGGGGAGTGCAGAGAGTAGGTGAGCGAGCAGTATGTACAAGAGGGCAGTGCAGAGAGTATGAGAGCGAGCAGTATGTGCAGGAGAGGAGTGCAGAGAGTAGGAGAGCGAGCAGTATGTGCAGGAGGGGAGTGCAGAGGGTAGGTGAGCGAGCAGTATGTGCAGGAGGGGAGTGCAGACAGTAGGAGAGCAGGCAGTATGTGCAGGAGGGGAGTGCACAGGGTAGGCGAGCAAGCAGTATGTGCAGGAGAGGTGTGCAGAGAGTAGGAGAGCGAGCAGTATGTACAGGAGAGGAGTGCAGAGAGTAGGAGAACAGGCAGTATGTGCAGGAGGGGAGTACAGAGAGTAGGTGAGCGAGCAGTATATGCAGGAGGGGAGTGCAGAGAGTAGGAGAGCGAGAAGTATGTGCAGAAGGGGAGTGCAGAGAGTAGGTGAGCGAGCAGTATGTGCAGGAGGGGAGTGCAGAGAGTAGGAGAGCGAGAAGTATGTGCAGAAGGGGAGTGCAGAGAGTAGGTGAGCGAGCAGTATGTACAGGATGGGAATGCAGAGGGTAGGAGAACAGGCAGTATGTGCAGAAGGGGAGTGCAGAGAGTAGGAGAGCAGGCAGTATGTGCAGGATGGGAGTGAAGAGAGTAGGAGAGCGAGAAGTATGTGCAGGAGGGGAGTGCAGAAAGTAGGTGAGCGAGCAGTATGTGCAGGAGGGGAGTGAAGAGAGTAGGAGAGCGAGCAGTATGTGCAGGAGAGGAGTGCAGAGAGTAGGAGAGAGGGCAGTATGTGCAGGAGAGGAGTGCAGAGAGTAGGAGAGCGAGCAGTATGTGCAGGAGAGGAGTGCAGAGAGTAGGAGAGCGAGCAGTATGTGCAGGAGGGGAGTGCAGAGAGTAGGAGAGCAAGCAGTATGTGCAGGAGAGGAGTGCAGAGAGTAGGAGAGAGAGCAGTATGTGCAGGAGGGGAGTGCAGAGAGTAGGAGAGCAAGCAGTATGTGCATGAGAGGAGTGCAGAGAGTAGGAGAGAGGGCAGTATGTGCAGGAGAGGAGTGCAGAGAGTAGGAGAGCGAGCAGTATGCGCAGGAGGGGAGTGCAGAGAGTAGGAGAGCGAGCAGTATGTGCAGGAGAGGAGTGCAGAGAGTAGGAGAGCAAGCAGTATGTGCAGGAGGGGAGTGCAGAGGGTAGGTGAGCGAGCAGTATGTGCAGGAGGGGAGTGCAGACAGTAGGAGAGCAAGCAGTATGTGCAGGAGAGGAGTGCAGAGAGTAGGAGAGCGAGCAGTATGTGCAGGAGGGGAGTGCAGAGAGTAGGAGAGCAAGCAGTATGTGCATGAGAGGAGTGCAGAAAGTAGGAGAGAGGGCAGTATGTGCAGGAGAGGAGTGCAGAGAGTAGGAGAGCGAGCAGTATGTACAGGATGGGAGTGCAGAGGGTAGGAGAACAGGCAGTATGTACAGGAGGGGAGTGAAGAGAGTAGGAGAGCGAGAAGTATGTGCAGGATGGGAGTGCAGAGAGTAGGAGAGCAGGCAGTATGTGCAGGAGGGGAGTGAAGAGAGTAGGAGAGCGAGAAGTATGTGCAGGAGGGGAGTGCAGAGAGTAGGTGAGCGAGCAGTATGTACAGGATGGGAGTGCAGAGGGTAGGAGAACAGGCAGTATGTGCAGAAGGGGAGTGCAGAGAGTAGGAGAGCAAGAAGTATGTGCAGGAGGGGAGTGAAGAGAGTAGGAGAGCGAGAAGTATGTGCAGGAGGGGAGTGCAGAGAGTAGGTGAGCGAGCAGTATGTGCAGGAGGGGAGTGAAGAGAGTAGGAGAGCGAGCAGTATGTGCAGGAGAGGAGTGCAGAGAGTAGGAGAGAGGGCAGTATGTGCAGGAGAGGAGTGCAGAGAGTAGGAGAGCGAGCAGTATGTGCAGGAGAGGAGTGCAGAGAGTAGGAGAGCGAGCAGTATGTGCAGGAGAGGAGTGCAGAGAGTAGGAGAGCGAGCAGTATGTGCAGGAGGGGAGTGCAGAGAGTAGGAGAGCAAGCAGTATGTGCAGGAGAGGAGTGCAGAGAGTAGGAGAGAGAGCAGTATGTGCAGGAGAGGAGTGCAGAGGGTAGGACAGCAGGCAGTGTGTGCAGGAGGGGAGTGCAGAGACTAGGAGAGCGAGCAGTATATGCAGGAGGGGAGTGCAGAGGGTAGGAGAGCGAGCAGTGTGTGCAGGAAAGGAGTGCAGAGGGTAGGAGAGCAAGCAGTATGTGCAGGAGAGGAGTGCAGAGGGTAGGAGAAAAGGCAGTATGTGCAGGAGAGGAGTGCAGAGAGTAGGAGAGCGAGCAGTATGTGCAGGAGGGGAGTGAAGAGAGTAGGAGAACAAGCAGTATGTGCAGGAGAGGCGTGCAGAGAATAGGAGAGAGGGCAGTATGTGAAGGAGAGGAGTGCAGAGGGTAGGACGGCAGGCAGTATGTGCAGGAGGGGAGGGGAGTGAAGAGAGTAGGAGAACAAGCAGTAAGTTCAGGAGAGGAGTGCAGGGGGTAGGAGAGCGAGCAGCATGTGCAGGAAAGGAGTGCAGAGAGTAGGAGAGCGAGCAGTATGTGCAGGAGGGGAGTGCAGAGGGTAGGAGAACAGGCAGTATGTGCAGGAGGGGAGTGCAGAGGGTAGGACAGCAGGCAGAGTATGTGCAGGAAAGGAGTGCAGGGGGTAGGAGAACAAGCAGTATGTGCAGGAGGGGAGTGAAGAGAGTAGGAAGAGTAGGAGTGCGAGCAGTATGTGCAGGAAAGGAGTGCAGAGGGTAGGAGAGTGAGAAGCATGTGCAGGAAAGGAGCGCAGAGAGTAGGAGAGAGAGCAGTATGTGCAGGAGGGGAGAGCAGAGAGTAGGAGAGCAGGCAGTATGTGCAGGAAGAGAGTGCAGAGGGTAGAAGAACAGGCAGTATGTGCAGGAGGGGAGTGCAGAGGGTAGGACAGCAGGCAGAGTATGTGCAGGAGGGGAGTGCAGAGGGTAGGACAGCAGGCAGTATGTGCAGGAAGGAAGTGCAGAGGGTAGGAAAGCAGGCATAGTATGTGCAGGAGAGGAGTGCAGAGGGTAGGAGAGCGAGCAGTATGTGCAGGAGGGGAGTGCAGAGGGTAGGACGGCAGGCAGTATGCGCAGGAGGGGAATGTGGAGGGTAGGACAGCAGGCAGTATGTGCAGGAGGGGAGTGCAGAGGGTAGGACAGTAGGCAGAATGTGCGGGAGAAAAGTGCAGAGGTTAGGACAGCAGGCAGAGTATGTGCAGGAGAGGAGTGCAGAGGGTATGACAGCAGGTAGTATGTGCAGGAAAGGAGTGCAGAGGGTAGGGCAGCAGGTAGAATATGTGCAGGAGATGAGTGCAGAGAGTAGGACAGCAGCCAGTATATGCAGAAGAGGAGTGGTGCAGAGGGTAGGACAGCAGGGAATATGTGCAGGAGAGGAGTGCAGAGAGTAGGACAGCAGGCAGAGTGTGTGCAGGAGGGGAGTGCAGAGGGTAGGACAGTGAGCAGTATGTGCAGGATGGGAGTACAGAGAGTAGGACAGCAGGCAGTATGTGCAGGAGAGGAGTGCAGAGGGTAGGAGAGCAGGCAGAGTATGTGCAGGAGGGGAGTGCAGAGGGTAGGACAGCAGGCAGTATGTGCAGGAAGGGAGTGCAGAGGGTAGGAAAGCAGGCAGAGTATGTGCAGGAGAGGAGTGCAGAGAGTAGGAGAGCAAGCTTTATGTACAGGAGGGGAGTGCAGAGGGTAGGACGGCAGGCAGTATGTGCAGGAGGGGAGTGTGGAGGGTAGGACAGTAGGCAGAATGTGCGGGAGAAAAGTGCGGAGGTTAGGACAGCAGGCAGAGTATGTGCAGGAGAGGAGTGCAGAGGGTATGACAGCAGGTAGTATGTGCAGGAAAGGAGTGCAGAGGGTAGGGCAGCAGGCAGAATATGTGCAGGAGAGGAGTGCAGAGAGCAGGACAGCAGGCAGAGTATGTGCAGGAGAGGAGTGCAGAGAGTATGACAGAGGGAAGAGGAATGCAGAGGGTAGGACAGTGGGCAGTATGTGCAAGAGAGGAGTGCAAAGGGTAGGACAGCAGGCAGAATGTGCAGGAGAGGAGTGCAGAGGGTAGGACAGCGGGCATAATGTGCAGGAGAGGAGTGCAGAGGGTAGGACAGCAAGCAGTATGTGCAGGAGAGGAGTGCAGATGGTAGGACAGCAGCCAGTAAGTGCAGGAAAGGACAGCAGAGACTATGACAGAGGGTAGTATGTGCAGGAGAGGAGTGCAGAGGGTAGGACAGCAGGCAGTATGTGCAGGAGAGGAGTGTAGGGTGTTTTACTGGGTGCCATACATACTGGAGAGGAGTGTGGAGACATCCCAATCCCCCATCTTTCAGCAGGAAACTCTGAGCTTTCCACTCAAACATCCACTTTGACCCCTCAACCTCAGTGATGAAAAATGGCAAATGAACACTCACTTGCAAGCACACATCTTTGTGAGTCCTCGTTCCACGTGCAAGCAATTTGTTTTATGACAGAAGTAAAGTTTTATTTAATCAGGTTTAATTGAAAAGAAAAAGAAAATACATGAAAACAGTTGGAATTAAGATGCTGGTTACTTGCAGCGAGGTGACTTTTCTCAAGATGACATCATCATGTTTAGTGTAAATTTTCATGCGGAATGTTTACCAACATCATTGAAATTCTCTGGAAAGTGGGGCAGAGAGCATCAAAACACAGCAATCCTTTGGCTGCTCTTTATATGTCCTGTGTCAGCTAGTGGAAGGAGCTGTGCATGATACACAACGTGCTCCACATCCTGCCTGCCTTGAACCCAGACCCTAAACATGGTGCCCCACCATCCCACTATTAACCCAGAACCTAAACATGGCACCCCACCATCCCACTATTAACCCAGAACCTAAACATGGTGCCCCACCATCCCACTATTAACCCAGAACCTAAACATGGCGCCTCACCATCCCACTATTAACCCAGAACCTAAACATGGTGCCTCACCATCCCACTATTAACACAGAACCTAAACATAGTGCCTCAGCAACCCACCATTAACCCAGAACCTAAACATGGTGCCCCATCATCCCCCCATGAACCCAGAACCTAAACATGGTGCCCCACCATCCCACTATTAACCCAGAACCTAACCCTGGTGCCCCACCATCCCGCCATGAACCCAGAACCCAAATATGGTGCCTCACCAACCCACCATTAACCCAGAACCTAAACATGGTGCCCCACCATCCTACTATTAACCCAGAACCAAAACACGGCGCCTCACCAACCCACCATTAACCCAGAACCTAAACATGGCGCCCCACCAACTCACCATTAACCCAGAACCTAAACATGGCACCACACCAATTCACCATTAACCCAGAACCTAAACATGGCGCCCCACCAACTCACCATTAACCCAGAACCTAAACATGGCGCCCCACCGACTCACCATTAACCCAGAACCTAAACATGGCGCCCCACCAACTCACCATTAACCCAGAACCTAAACATGGCGCCCCACCGACTCACCATTAACACAGACCCTAAACATGGCGCCCCACCAACTCACCATTAACCCAGAACCTAAACATGGCGCCCCACCAACTCACCATTAACCCAGAACCTAAACATGGCACCACACCAACTCACCATTAACCCAGAACCTAAACATGGCACCACACCAATTCACCATTAACCCAGAACCTAAACATGGCGCCCCACCGACTCACCATTAACACAGACCCTAAACATGGTGATCCAACCATCCTGCCATTGACCTTTCTCATCCCAGCCTGTGTTCTATCTGTGTGAGGAGCGCTGGGCAATATGTGATCTGTTGCATGCTATCTTTGCTCTACTTTCCCATTTTCAGAGTAATAATCGGGTCAAAGCATGAACATTCCTACAGAGCCCATCTCTTCTTATCTGAGAAGAGTATTTGGAGTAAAGAGCAACACGTGGAGAACAAGGACCATCACACATCATAACAACAGCAACGCATGACAGAGCCAAAGGTACACCATCTGGAAGATGTGCCATGGAACGCAACAAACACCGCGCCAAACGAATTCACTTCCCGATTACCAAGAACAGAACGAACAATGGCAGTTAGATTTAGTGGCAGGCTACAGCGAAAACTAAACAAAGGGGTCATGCGCTTAGACACGGGTCTTATCCAATAAGTGTGTAAGTTTTTGTTTATTAAAAATCTTACAAACATAATAAAAAACATATTTACATACTGTATATACAGAATAAAATATATATATATATAATAAACAAAAACAGCTTACGTCAGCAAAGAAAACAAATGGCCTTTTTGCCGGAAAAAAACAAAACAGAACCAATCAAATTGTAATATTATTAGTATCATTTTTATATTGCACCTTAACAAACCCGACCGTCACCTAACCCCCCCTCAGGCTAAGAAACGATGAAACATCGATCCCATGCATGCAGCCTTTCTTCAAAAATCTGATGTTACAAAAATCTAGGGGACGTGAAAGGACAGAAAGAGAAGCCACGCCCCCAGAGACTGACAGAGAGTAGCTACGGGGACCTGACATTCCTCCACGCCTTTGTCCAGGCTCCCGGCCGCCACCTGTCCTTCTAAAGACCCCGAATCTTCCCAACCTCACCCAGAATGTTGTTCACCACCTCGACAGGAAGGACTTTTTTGCGAATGGAAACCTGACACCGTGCATTCCATGTGTAGTAATGGACTACTAAGCTAACTAGAAAAATTGTCTCAAAATCAAAGTCCCGGAGAGTCTGAAAGGCACCGTAAGACCACTCCATGTGACTCAAGCAGGAAAGGAAAGGGATCCCCAGAGCCCCACCCACCCGCTTGTAGACTTCTATATTGAAGGGGCACTGAAGCAAGAAATGGTCCATCGTCTCCTCCACCCCACTGCACTCCACTCTTGGACAACCACGGTTCTCCACAGAGCAATGCTTCCTGTTGCCCTTCACATAGAGTCTACCATGGAACGAGAGCCAGGCCAAATCCCGAAACTTTAAAGGGATTCTCTCCAGATTCATCAAACGCAGACCCTCCCTCATAACTGGGCCTGGGCAATCCCTCAAGGCCAATGGCTCGCTAAAGGCAGATTCAACAACCCTCCTCTCCAGGGCCTTCCTAGGAAGAGATTTAAATTCCTCCGCCGTCACCCAATAAGCGTGTAAGCTCCTCCAGTGCTCTAAAAGTATATTCTGGAAATATATTTACTGTTTATTTGTTTTTATCTTAGAATATTTCAGTTATATAAACCCGGGTTCACACTGAATGTAATATTGAAATAGCACTGCTTCACTTAAAGTAGCGCATTTTGACAGCCGCAGATCGCTGCGATTTGTACCTCCGATGTCACTGCGGCTTGCAGCTTCATTTGACAGAAGTCAATGGAAGTCACAATGAAAACGGAAAAAAAAAATGGGCGGGAACTATTTTTGAAATCGTGCTACTTCAAATCACACTGATTAAGACAGGCCCATAGAAATCATTTAGTTGCAATCTCAGGTGCGATTTGTAAATCTCATGTTGCACCTGAAGTCGCACCGGTGTGAACCAAGGCTAAATATATGATAATAATAGTGAGTGACTAGTTGGGGTGGGGGAGGGATACATTAGAGTGTAAGCTCCTCTGATGCAGAGATTGCTTCAAAATGGTTCAGTGTTGTCTGTACAGCACTATAGTATTTGTCAGAGCTATGTCCATGTATAATAATAATAGCGTGTCAGAGCTATATAAATGTTTCATCATAATAGTGTGTGACTGTGGAGAGACATTGGAGTGTAAGCTCCTCTGTTTCACAGATTGCTGTGAATGGCATAGTATTCTCTTTACAGCACTGTGATATAGATTCAGAGCTATATATATAATAATATAAAAATAATAGTGTGTGACTGTGGGGGAAATTAGACTAGAGTGTAAGCTCCTCTGGTACAGAGACTGATGTGACTGTGGGGGAGGGGACATTAGAGTGTAAGCTCCTCTGGTACGGAAACTGATGTGACTGTGGGGGAGGGGACATTAGAGTGTAAGCTCCTCTGGTACGGAAACTGATGTGACTGTGGGGGAGGGGACATTAGAGTGTAAGCTCCTCTGGTACGGAAACTGATGTGACTGTGGGGGAGGGGACATTAGAGTGTAAGCTCCTCTGGTACGGAAACTGATGTGACTGTGGGGAAGGGGACATTAGAGTGTAAGCTCCTCTGGTACAGAGACTGATGTGACTGTGGGGGAGGGGACATTAGAGTGTAAGCTCCTCTGGTGCAGAGACTGATGTGACTGTGGGGGAGGGGACATTAGAGTGTAAGCTCCTCTGGTACGGAAACTGATGTGACTGTGGGGGAGGGGACATTAGAGTGTAAGCTCCTCTGGTACAGAGACTGATGTGACTGTGGGGGAGGGGACATTAGAGTGTAAGCTCCTCTGGTGCAGAGACTGATGTGACTGGCTCAGTGTTCTCTGTACAGCACTGCGGTATATGTCAGAGCTATATACATGTATTATAATAATACTAGTAGGTGACTGTGTTTGAGACATTAGAGTGTAAGCTCCTCTGGTACAGAGACTGATGTGACTGTGGGGGAGACATTAGAGTGTAAGCTCCTCTGGTACAGAGACTGATGTGACTGTGGGGGAGACATTAGAGTGTAAGCTCCTCTGGTACAGAGACTGATGTGATTGGCTCAGTGATCTCTGTACAGCACTGCGGTATATGTCAGAGCTATATAAATATATAATAATAGTGTGTGACTGTGTTTGAGACATTAGAGTGTTAGCTCCTCTGGTATAGAGACTGATGTGAATGGTTCAGTGTTCTTTGTACTGCACTGCGGTATTTGTTAGTATATAAATATGTCTCTTAGATACATTTTTTTTCACCTCTAAAACTTGGCACGAGCAGAAGATGGAGAATGATAGTGAGATGCTCCTTGTGGTTAGTAAAATAAAGAGATTCTCAGCTATCTCTAAAAATAATTCCGTGATCTCCATCGTACACATCGAGTGGCATGTCAGGCATTCCAGAATGTGCCCCTCGCCATGTTTGTGGTCTGTTTTTCCAAGTTCTGTCCTGATTTCTCGGTAATATCCGATCACTGTACTCGCCTGTCAGTTATTTTGGTTGATGCCGTTTGCCCTGAATATTTTTTGGAGTTCCCTCTGCTAGAAGTGGGTTAATGTTGAACTTGTCTCTTTAGCATGGCAGGAGCCACACATTCCTCTGTTTGTTTATTGTGTATTGTGATCTCCTGTCCCCACAGGGACCTTTCTCCTGACACCAAAGCCTGTGACTAAGATAATGGAGGACAAAGGGCAGCATTGGAAGCTGAGAGCTGTAATTACAGTTTGCCGGCTCTTCCAGGTCCAGCAAGGACTCACTCAGCTTTTATGGTGATGGAGAAAAGGTGGTCTGCACAACCCCGAGGCCAAACAGTGTCACCATCTGAGGCCAAGCGGTGTCACCATCTGAGCCCAAGCACTGTCACCATCTGAGGCCAAGCAGTGTCACCATCTGAGGACAAGCAGTGTCACCATCTGAGGCCAAGAAGTGCCACCATCTGAGGCCAAGCAGTGTCACCATCTGAGGACAAGCAGTGTCACCATCTGAGGCCAAGAAGTGCCACCATCTGAGGCCAAGCAGTGTCACCATCTGAGGCCAAGAAGTGTCACCATCTGAGGCCAAGAAGTGTCACCATCTGAGGCCAAGCAGTGTCACCATCTGAGGCCAAGCAGTGTCACCATCTGAGGCCAAGAAGTGCCACCATCTGAGGCCAAGCAGTGTCACCATCTGAGGCCAAGAAGTGTCACCATCTGAGGCCAAGCAGTGTCACCATCTGAGGCCAAGCAGTGTCACCATCTGAGGCCAAGAAGTGTCACCATCTGAGGCCAAGCAGTGTCACCATCTGAGGCCAAGCGGTGTCACCATCTGAGGCCAAGCAGTGTCACCATCTGAGGCCCAGCAGTGTCACCATCTGAGGCCAAGCAGTGTCACCATCTGAGGCCAAGCGGTGTCACCATCGGGCTGAAGGATGGAAGAACCTGAAGGAACCGGCTCCCCTGACTGTGCAGAATCTGAACACTGCACCCAGGGCATGTAGGTCAAGGTAGGTCACACTTGCACAGGAGAAAACTGCGGCGAAGATGAAAGGCTGGCCGGCATGAACGGGATGTTTCCACCTTGTCGCTGTCATACCAACCGAAGACTTCTCATCTCCCGCAGAGATTTATCTCCATATCTGGTTCTAAGTTTATAAAGTACATTCTAAATGCAGATTCCTCCTGTCACAGTCGTCAACTCTTCTTCTCCAAGGTGACAACAAATGTACCGAAGGAAGGGCATAGCACTGCTCTTCAGAGGAACAGATCGACTTGTCAAAACCGTCTTCTAAAGTTGACAATGACAGGATCTCAATTTGCTCTGCATTCCTTCTTCTCTAATTAAAAGTGTCCTTTCCTTATTTTGTGTTGGCTTTTTTTCTTGTTTTGGAACATGGTACCTTCTGAAGTGATGAACCTAGGGCCGTAACGATGTGATAGGGCCCAAATGCAAAAATATCCTAAGGCTGAGGTTTAATCTGCTTAATTTGCAATTGTATTCTAACTGTGGCACCCGCCTCTGTCAGAATACACAGATCAGCGACTGCAGCCGATTGGGCTGCAGTCACTAAAGCCAACCATAGATGGAGCGATTTTTTTTTTCCTGCAAACTGTGAAAATCGCTTGATTCCCCATCAAAACAGTCAGTATTGATAGGGGAATCCCTCCCAGGGGGCTATTGTGTTCTTCCAGCAGGAGGCAGGGGGAGCCATCCCCTCTGGGAGAACACAGTGATTACTGCTAGCAGCTACAGTGAAGGAAATAACTATTTCCTCCCCTGCTGATTTTGCATGTTTGCCCCTCACAAAGAAATGATCGGTCTAACAATGGAATGTTCGGTGTAACACTGAGAGACAGAATAGCAACAACAAATTCAGCAGAAATGCGTCTAACAAATGATGACTGATCTGCATGTTCATGAGGGAAAGAAGGATTTGATCCCCTATCATTCTATCATTCAGCAGGATTTCTGGCTCCCAGGTGTCTTTCATACAGGTAACAAGCTGAGATTAGAAGCAGTCTCTTAAAGGGAGTGCTGCTAATCTCATTGTGTTACCTGTATAAAAGACACCTGTCCACAGGAACAATCAAACCATCAGATTCCAAACTCTCCACCATGGCAAAGACCAAAGAGCTGTCCAAGGATGTCAGGGACAAGATTGTAGACCTACACAAGGCTGGACTGGGCTACCAAACTATGGCCAAGCAGCTTGGTGAGAAGGTGACAACAGTTGGTGCAATCATTCACAAATGGAAGAAACACAAAACAAGTGTCAGTCTCCCTAGGTCTGGTGCACCATGCAAGATCTCACCTCGTGGAGTGTCAATGATCATGAGAACAGTGAGAAATCATCCCAGAACTACACGTGAGGATCTTGTCAATGATCTCCAGGCAGCTGGGACCGCAGTCACCAAGAAAACAATTGGTAACACACTACGCCGACAAGGACTGAAATCCTGCAGTGCCCGCAAGGTCCCTCTGCTCAAGAAAGCACATGTCCAGGCCCGTCTGAAGTTTGCCACTGAACATCTGAATGATGCAGAGGAGGACTGGTTGGAAGTGTTGTGGTCAGAGGAGACCAAAATCAAGCTCTTTGGCATCAACTCAACTCGCCATGTTTGGAGGAGGAGGAATGCTGCCTATGACCCCAAGAACACCATCCCAACTGTGAAACATGGTGGTGGAGACATTCTGCTTTGGGGGTGTTTTTCTGCTAAGGGGACAGGACAACTGCACCGCATCAAAGGGACGATGGACGGGGCAATGCACCGTCAAATCTTGGGTGAGAACCTTCTTCCCTCAGCCAGGGCATTGAAAATGGGTCGTGGATGGGTGTTTCAGCATCACAATGACCCAAAACACACGGCCAAGGCAACAAAGGAGTGGCTCGAGAAGAACCACATTAAGGTCCTGGAGTGGCCTAGCCAGTCTCCAGACTTTAATCTGATTGAAGATCTGTGGAGGGAGCTGAAAGTTCGAGTTACCAAACGTCAGCCACCAAACCTTAACCACTTCCCGTCCGGCCGCTGTTTATAAACGGCAGGACGGGACACCTACAGGAGCGGGTTGCCGTCTCTAAACGGCACCTTGTATCTGAGGCTCGTGCGCGGCTCCTAGAGCGCGCACCCGCGAGCCCGATGATCGCCGAGTCCGACGGACACGGTGAATTACGTGACATGGTATGGGACCAATGAAATCGGTCCCATACCATGTGATCAGCTGTGTCCAATAAGGACACAGCTTAAGTGTAAACAAAAGCCGCATGGTGCGGCTTCCGCCTCCTTCTCCTCTCACGGAGTTGTCTGTGAGAGGAGAAACAACGAAGAAGAGGGTTGTAGCTAACTGCCCTCCACCTCAGTGACACCTGATCGCCCCTAAAGTGTCCCTGATCGCCCCTAAAGTGGCCCTGATTGCACCAACAAGTGGCCCTGATTGCCCCCACAAGTGGCCCTGATTGCCCCCACAAGTGGCCCTGATCGCCCCAAGTGGCCCTGATCGCCCCAAGTGGCCCTGATCGCCCACAAGTGGTCCTGATCGCCCACAAGTGGCCCTGATCGCCCAACAAGTGGCCCAGCAGTGTCCCTGATTGTCAGTGTCCCTGATCACCACATAGTGGCCCAGCAGTGTTTCTGATCGCCACAGTGTCCCTGATCGTCACAGTATCCCTGATCGCCGCAGTGGCCAAGCAGTGTCCCTGATCGTCACACAAGTGGCCCAGCAGTATCGCCGCAGTGGCCAAGCAGTGTCCCTGATTGCCACACAAGTGGCCCAGAAGTGGCCCTGATTGCCGCAGTGGCCCAGCAGTGTCCCTGATCACCGCAGTGTCCCTGATTGCCGCACAAGTGGTCCAGCAGTGTCCCTGATCGCCGCAGTGGCCCAGCAGTGTCCCTGATCACCGCAGTGTCCCTGATTGCCGCACAAGTGGTCCAGCAGTGTTCCTGATCGCCACAGTGTCCCTGATTGCCGCACAAGTGGTCCAGCAGTGTCCCTGATTGCCGCAGTGTCCCTGATTGCCGCAGTGGCCCAGCAGTGTCCCTGATCGCCACACAAGTGGCCCAGCAGTGTCCCTGATCGCCGCACAAGTAACCCAGCATTGTCCCCGATTGCCGCACAAGTGGTCCAGCAGTGTCCCTGATCACCACAGTGGCCCAGCAGTGTCCCTGATCACCGCAGTGTCCCTGATTGCCGCACAAGTGGTCCAGCAGTGTCCCTGATCGCCGCAGTGGCCCTGATTGCCGCAGTGGCCCAGCAGTGTCCCTGACCACCACACAAGTGGCCCAGCAGTGTCCCTGATCATCACACAAGTGGCCCAGCAGTGTCCCTGATCACTGCATTGGCCCAGCAGTGTTCCTGATCACCACACAATTGGCCCAGCAGTGTTCCTGATCACCACACAAGTGGCCCAGCAGTGTCCCTGATCGCCGGATAAGTGGTCCAGCAGTGCCCCTGATCACTGAAGTGTCCCTGATCACCGCAGTAGTCCAGCAGTGTCCCTGATCATCACACAAGTGGCCCAGCAGTGTCCCTGATCACTGCATTGGCCCAGCAGTGTTCCTGATCACCACACAATTGGCCCAGCAGTGTCCCTGATCCCCACATTGGCCCAGCAGTGTTCCTGATCACCCCACAAGTGGCCCAGCAGTGTCCCTGATCGCCGGATAAGTGGCCCAGCAGTGTTCCTGATCATCACACAAGTGGCCCAGCAGTGTCCCTGATCACCGCATTGGCCCAGCAGTGTTCCTGATCACCACACAATTGGCCCAGCAGTGTCCCTGATCCCCACATTGGCCCAGCAGTGTTCCTGATCACCACACAAGTGGCCCAGCAGTGTCCCTGATCGCCGGATAAGTGGTCCAGCAGTGCCCCTGATCACTGAAGTGTCCCTGATCACCGCAGTAGTCCAGCAGTGTTTCTGATTGCCACACAAGTGGCCCAGCAGTGTCCTGATCATCGCAGTGGCCCAGCAGTGTCCCTGATCGCCGCAGAAGTGGTCCAGCAGTGTCCCTGATCGCCGCAGTGTCCCAGCAGTGTCCCTGATCACCGCAGTGTCCCCGATTGCTGCACAAGTGGTCCAGCAGTGTCCCTGATCACCGCAGTGTCCCTGATTGCCGCAGTGGCCCAGATCACCACACAAGTGGCCCAGCAGTGTCCCTGATCACCACACAAGTGGCCAGCAGTGTCCCTGATCGCCGGACAAGTGGTCCAGCAGTGCCCCTGATCACCGCAGTGTCCCTGATCCCCGCAGTTGCCCAGCAGTGTTTCTGATTGCCACACAAGTGGCCCAGCAGTGTCCTGATCATCGCAGTGGCCCAGCAGTGTCCATGGTTGCCGCACAAGTGGTCCAGCAGTGTCCCTGATTGCCACAGTGTCCCTGATTGCCACAGTGTCCCTGATCGCCGCAGTGTCCCTGATTGCCACAGTGTCCCTGATCGCCGCAGTGTCCCTGATCGCCGCAGTGTCCCTGATCGCCACACAAGTGGCCCAGCAGTGTCCCTGATCACCGCAGTGGCCCAGCAGTGTCCCTGATCACCATACAGTGGCTCAATCAGTGTCCCTGATCACCTTACAGTGTGCCTGTTCATAAAGTGTCCCTGATCTCTGCCACACCAGTGGATCCTGTTCACTGCCATCGTCTGTGAGGAGAGAGATCCAGTACAGCTAACTGTGAGTAATTTTCAGCCTTTGCACAGAGTTTACACACACTCACAAAACATTGCCAGCCACCTCACTGTATCTCTGATTTTTGCCCAACAGTGACTAGTGTGAACCAACTGCAGCCAGATATCTGTCCCTCACTGCAACACCATCCTGATCACTGCCATACCAGTGGGTCCTGATCAGTGTCAAAAATATGGCCAAAAGATCATATACAAGCGAGGAGGCATTTCAAATTCTGAGTATGACAGATGAGAGTGACAGAGAACTTAAAACATACCTTGGGGTGTTTGCTTTCCAAAATGGGGTCTTTTTGTGGATAATTCCATTGTCCTGATGCTCCAGGACCTCCAAAACAGCAATAGGTAGTTAAGAAATTAGATGTGCGATCTTTGCCCTTAGAACGCTAACAGGTGCTTATTGGATGTGGAACCCCTCTATGTAGCCAGACTGTGAAAAAGTCTCACACATTTGGTATCACCATATTCAGGAAGAGTTAGAGAATGTGTTTTGGGGTGTAATTTTAAGTATGCCTATGCAGTGTATTAGAAATATCTCATAGATTGACAACTTTGTGTAGAAAAAAATACATTTTCATTTTCTTTTCGCATTTTCCAAAAACTTGTGGCAAAAAATGAAGTCTTCAGAAGACTCTGCATGCCTCTTAAAACATACCTTGGGGTGTTTGCTTTCCAAAATGGGGTCATTTTGTGGATAATTCCATTGCCCTGATGCTCCAGGACCTCCAAAACGGCAATAGGTAGTCAAGAAATTAGATGTGTAATTTTTGCCCTTAGAACGCTAACAGGTGCTTATTGGATGTGGAACCCCTCTATGTGGCCAGACTGTGAAAAAGTCTCACACATTTGGTATCACCATATTCAGCAGGAGTTAAAGAATGCGTTTTGAGGTATCATTTTAAGTATGCCTATGCTGTGTAATAGAAATATCTCATAGATTGACAACTTTGCGTAAAAAAAAATACATTTTCATTTTCTTTTCACATTTTCCAAAAACATGTGGCAAAAAATGAAGTCTTCAGAGGACTCCCCATGCCTCTTAAAACATACCTTGAGGTGTTTTCTTTCGAAAATGGGGTCATTTTGTGGGTAATTCAATTGTCCTGGTGCTCCAGGACCTCCAAAACTGTGATAGACAGTCAAGAAATTAGATGTGTAATTTTTGCCCCTAGAACGCCTAAGGGTGCTTATTGGATGTGGGGCCCTTCTATGTGGTTAGGCTGTGAAAAAGTTTTACACATGTGGTATCCCCATACTCAGGATGAGTAGCAGAATGTGTTTTGGGGTGTAATTGCAAGTATGCCTATGCCGTGTGAGAGAAAGAACTTGTTAAATGACAACTTTGTGGGGAAAAAAAAAGAATTTTTTTTACTTTCATCATTTCCTTAAAAAATTGGCAAAAAATGACAACTTCAAAAAACTCCCCATGCCTCTCATTAAATACCTCAGACTGTCTACTTTCCAAAAAGGGGTCGTTTGGGGGGTATTTGTGCTGTCCTGGCATTTTAGGGCCCCAAGAAATTATATAGGTAGTCCGTGCATCAGGATTGATACATTTTCAAATATATCAAATATATATACCGTGGTCTGTGGACTCTATAACTTTCACAAAGACTAAATAATACACACTGATTTGGGTTATGTCTACCAACAAAATGTAGCACAATGGATTTTGGCCTAAATTTATGAAGAAAGTATATTTATTTGCAAAATTTAGTATCAAATACTAAGAAAAACATGTTTTTTTTCAAAATTTTCAGTCTTTTTTCTTTTTTCTAGCAAAAAATAAAAACCCCAGTGATGATTAAATACCACCAAATTAAAGCTCTATTTGTTTGAAAAAAATGATAATAATTTCATTTAGATACAGTGTTGTATGCCTGAGTAATTGTCATTCACAATGTGAGAGCGCCGAAAGCTGAAAATTGGCCTGGACAGGAAGGGGGTAAAAGTGTCCGGACAGGAAGTGGTTAATGACTTGGAGAGGATCTGCCAAGAGGAGTGGGCCAAAATCCCTCCTGAGATGTGTGCGAACCCGGGGGCCAACTACAGGAAACGTCTGACCTTTGAGATTGCCAACAAGGGATTTGCCACCAAGTACTAAGTCATGTTTTGTGAAGGGGATCAAATCCTTATTTCCCTCATGAACATGCAGATCAGTCATCATTTGTTAGACGCATTTCTGCTGAATTTTTTGTTGCTATTCTGTCTCTCAGTGTTACAATACACCGAACATTCGATTTTTAAACTCATTTCTTTGTGAGTGGGCGAACATTCAAAATCAACAGGGGATCAAATACGCATTTCCTTCACTGTATAATGACAGCACAATGGCTAAATAGTCAGCACTTCCGACAGGCTGGTTGTACCTAAATTGATCAGCTTGCCCATACATGGTTCAAATCTTGGCAGGTCTATGGCTGGCTTTTCCATCATGTTCCTTCCACAGAAGTCGGTCAAATAATCAACTTCTGTTGGCCAGGGACTGCCACACACTGATCAGATTTCAGACTTCCCTGGTGAACCAGCAGAAGTTCGATCAGTGTACGGCCAGCTTTAGTTCCTTGGTCTGGAGCTCTCTAATTAGACTTTTCTGTAGCAGGTAATACCCAGGAACCATCTAAGTATAGGGGTTTGTCCCTAAATCTGTTTTTCCCTGAAAATGCCCCCCTCCCAGAGGGGTCCTCTATCCACCATCCAAAACTAACAGCGGATGGCCAGCTTTAGAATCCAAAAATCTTTAATATTGGTGTTGATTCATACAAGAAGACATTAAATTATTAATGCATTTCAGGGGATCAAAGGTCTCCCCCAGTATAGAGTGCTGCTGCTATAGAGTTTCTGGGCATCTTCCACAATTTAGGCACCAAATCATTATTTCTAGTGACTGAGTCATTAGTGAGCTCTGAAGAAGGAGGAGATCTTCAAAACACATTGGCTGTTTTATGTCCATTTTTTTATTAACCCCTCGCCTACCGGGCACATATACCCCCTTCCTTCCCAGACCAATTCTCAACTTTCAGCGCTGTCCCAATTTGAATGACAATTGCGCGGTCATGCAACATTGTACTCATATGAAATGTTTATCATTTTTTTCTCACCAATAGAGATTTCTTTTGGTGGTATTTACTCACCGCTGGGTGTTTTATTTTTTGCGCTATAAAAAAAAAGAGAAAAATGTTTAAAAAGTTTATTTGTTTCTATTATAAAATTTAGGTAATTTTTTCCTTCACTGATGTGTGTTGATGAGGCTGCACTGATAGGCAGCACTGATTGGCACTGATAGGCAGCACTGATGGGCACTGATAGGCAGCACTGATAGGTGGTACTGATAGGCAGCACTGATAGGTGGCACTGATAGGCTGCAGTGATAGGCGGCACTGATGATGGGTACTGATAGGTGGCACTGATAGGCAGCACTGATGAGCTGGCACTAATGATGGGTACTGATCAGGGGTGGACTGACAACTCATGGGGCCCCCGGGCAATAGGGGATAATGCGGCCCCTGTGTCCTTGCCCAAACTCAATTAAAAAGGTACCAGGGGCATCTAATGGGGCCCCCTACTGACCCCAGGCCCTCGGGCAATGCCCGAGTTTCCAAATGGTCAGTCCGCCCCTGGTACTGATATAAGACACTGATAGGCGGCACTGACTGGTGGCACTGCTGGGCTGCACTGATGGGCACTGATGGGTGACATTGGTGGGCACTGGTGGGCACAGGTGGGTGGCACTGCTGAGCACAGGTGGGCGGAACTGGTGGGTGGCACTGCTGGGCACCGATCATCAGGGCACTGATCATCAGTGCCCTGATGATCGGTGACGAACCCTGCTCTGACAACTGCCGGTTCTCGGCAGTACTTTCCCCACGCTCTGACAGCTTGAGGAGAGTGGATGGGGATGGACACATAGGAGAACATGCCGGGGATGGACACATAGGAGAACATGCCGGGGATGGACACATAGGAGAACATGCCGGGGATGGACACATAGGAGAACATGCTGGGGATGGACACATAGGAGAACATGCCGGGGATGGACACATAGGAGAACATGCTGGGGATGGACACATAGGAGAACATGCCGGGGATGGACACATAGGAGAACATGCCGGGGATGGACACATAGGATAACATGCCGGGGATGGACACAAGGAGAACATGCTGGGGATGGACACAAGGAGAACATGCCGGGGATGGACACAGGAGAACATGCTGGGGATGGACACATAGGATAACATGCCGGGGATGGATACAAGGAGAACATGCCGGGGATGGACACATAGGAGAACATGCCGGGGATGGACACATAGCATAACATGCCGAGGATGGACACATAGGAGAACATGCTGGGGATGGACACGTAGGATAACATGCCGGGGATGGACACATAGGAGAACATGCCGGGGATGGATACAAGTAGAACATGCCGGGGATGGACACATAGGAGAACATGCCGGGGATGGACACATAGGAGAACATGCCGGGGATGGACACATAGGATAACATCCCGGGGATAGACACATAGGATAACATGCCGAAGATGGATACAAGGAGAACATGCCGGGGATGGACACATAGGAGAACATGCTGGGGATGGACACATAGGAGAACATGCCGGGGATGGACACACAGGATAACATGCCGGGGATGGACACATAGGAGAACATGCCGGGGATGGACACACAGGATAACATGCCGGGGATGGACACATAGGAGAACATGCCGGGGATGGACACATAGGAGAACATGCCGGGGATGGACACATAGGAGAACATGCCGGGGATGGACACATAGGAGAACACGCCGGGGATGGACACATAGGATAACACGCCGGGGATGGACACATAGGAGAACACGCCGGGGATGGACACATAGGAGAACATGCCGGGGATGGACACATAGGAGAACATGCCGGGGATGGACACATAGGAGAACATGCTGGGGGGTTTGCTGGCTGTAGAAAGAAAACATCAAAAGCCAAAAACAGCCGCTGTAAAAACGTCCCGTGTCCTCATGCACACGGGACGACTTGATACCGCTGGTAATGTTAGCTGTGCAAAGTCACGTTAAAAACCTGAGTTTTTTTAGCGTTTTTGCATTAGCGTTTGTCAACGTTTTGCTGCATTTAGTGGCGTTTTTGCACGTTTGCGGTTTTTAACATTCCCCCCCAAATTGTTTTTTGGTCAAAAAAAGTCCAAAAACACCGGCTTGTGGTGTTTTACCACTTTTTTCTGTGTTTGTGGTTGTTAAAGTTTTTTTTACCCCCCCAATTGTTTTTTGGTGAAAAAAAGTTCGGTTTGTGGCGTTTTACCACGTTTATCAGCGTCAGAGCGTTTTTACAGCTAAAAAACTCCTCCAGAAGCCCACTAGTCTTTGTACTACTTTGGGGAAGTGATCAGTATTTTTTTTTTTTTTTACACAATTTGTTTATAGCAAAGAATTACTTTGCTATAAGCAAGCATTTACCTGAATGACATCGATTCATTCAGGGTTTTTTTTTTTTGTGCTTAGCTGTGATTTGGCCACAGCTAATCACATGACATGTGCATGTGACCTGCTGTGACCATTCACAGCTAGGCACTAGTATACAATGGATGACATGAATGAAGCCATCTGTTGTATACAACTGTCATGTGACCTGCTGTGATTGGTCACAGCAGGTCACATGGTACCGGCAACGGGGGCCGGTACTCAGATCTGTCATCGACCGTGTCCGAGGTACACGGCTGGTGACAGATCGCGCCGCTGTGCGGCTCTGCAAGCGCGAAAACTACGCATGTGCAGGAAGACGCCAAATTGCGTCCACCCCGGAAATCTAGTGCATTTTTGCGGCAGCCAAACGGCCATTGGCCGGGCGGCAAATGGTTAAAGGAACATCAAAAGTCTTGACTAGTCTAGAAGAGATGTGTTGTCAAATACTAACACCCCCAAAAACATACTTACCCAACTTCCGAAGACCCCCCCATTTCCCAACACTCCCTCCACCAATAAAAGGAGACCACACTTTGTTAGAGTAAAATGGCCTTCGCGGCCTTTTATTAACAATTTTACTTAAATATACAGAAAACATTCCTTGAAACAGAAACCTTCATAAACTTCCGGAATGAGTTGTTGGTCTAGGCAGGCACCCAAAACAGTACTGATCTCCCCCTGCGGAACCTTCACCTTAATGTTCCTACTAGGCCTCCAGCAGCAACGCACCGACTCGGAGACAAGGACTCACCTTCCGCAGGTAGACCTCCACCTTCCAGTTAAACCTCGGTTAACTGGAATTTACCCGGGCACACCGTACCACAGATGGGTCCCAATCAGGGGTGGACTGACCATTTGGAAACTTGGGCGCTGCCCAAGGGCCCAGGGTCAGTAGGGGGCCCCATGAAATGCATGTATTAAAGGTAGTTATTAAGAGGTTGTCAAATGAATTATCATGTCACCAGTGACCCCCATGGACGAGTTCGAGGTATTTAAAGATGTTAACTTATTTCTAAGAAAAGTTTTCTTGAGAATGATACATGGTAATCCCACTATTTTGGAGGATATGGCCTCTGACCCGTCCATTGAGGACCGCAAGATGCTAGATATGTTGATATCTCTTATAGAGGAAAATGAGGATGGTGATGAGAGTGTAATAGACCTGGACAATTCCAACAATATAATTAGGAAGGTTGATCTGAATATTAGATCGACAAAAATGCCGAAAATTCGTTCCAATATGAGGATCTCTACATTTCTAGATTTTGTTGCTGATGACCTTAAAAATCTTGAGTGGAAAATGCCAATTGGTGACAATCTTACCAAAAAAGAAAGAAAAGCTCTTAAAGAACTAAAAGAGACCAAAGATATTGTTATCAAGAGAAGTGATAAAGGGGGTAATGTAGTGATTTTGAATGAACAAAATTATGTCAGGGAGGTGAAGCGCTTATTAAGTGATTCATCCACATATAGGAAAGTGACTGCGAATCCTTTCCATATGGTGGTAAAAAAACTAAATTCCATCTTAATACTAGGAAAAGAAGTGGGTTTGTTAACTAAAAAAGAATATGACTATCTGAGAACTGAAGAATTTAATCACCCTACTTTTTACATTATCCCTAAAATACATAAAAATCAAGAAAATCCTCCAGGTAGACCTATTGTTTCAGCCATTAATGGTCCCCTAGATAAAACAGGGAAATATATAGACTTGTTCCTTAAAGATATGGTTCCTAACCTCCCCTCCTATGTAAGGGATACTAAAGATGTGTTGGCTAAGATTGAAAACATGATCATTAATGATAACTCCATTCTGGTGGGAATAGATGTGGAATCACTTTACACCTCTATCCCACATGAGTGTGGTGTGAGATCAGTCTCCTATTTTCTTGAAAAAACATATCCTACTTTGGGAGGACAGAACGAATTTATTAGTGAGTTATTGGAGTTTGCATTAAAACATAACTTTTTTCAATTTAACAATACCTTCTATCAACAAACTAGAGGTACCAGTATGGGAGCACCGTGGGCTCCGGCCTACGCATGTCTCCACTTGGGGTTTTGGGAGGAGCAGGTTGTCTTCAGATCACCAAGATTTCTTGCTAATGTCCAGATCTGGTTAAAATATATAGATGATGTGTTCCTTGTGTGGCGAGGAACATCTGAGGAATTAAAACTATTTTTGGGAGAGTTAAATCAGAACTCCTTCAACATTGGACTCACGTATATATTTGATGAAAGATGTATTTCTTTTCTGGATCTGGAGATTAGACTTGAGAATGGAAGACTCCTCACAAAGACATATAGAAAACCTACTGCTGCCAACACCCTACTAGAGGCAAGAAGCTATCATCCACGTTCACTGATTTCAGGGATTCCAGTGGGACAGTTTTTGAGATGTCGGAGAAATTGCTCAAACATCAATGACTTTAGAATGGAGGCTCAGGACCTCTATAGAAGATTTAGAGAAAGGGGATATTCTCACTCCCAAATTAGAAATGCTCGGAGACGGGCATATCAAACTGACCGTGAGGATTTATTATCTCCCAAAAAGGATGTAAAGGCTAAACCGAGTGATCAACCTGTTAGAATGATAACCCAATTTGGAGCCCAATGGCAAGATGTAAAATTGATATTAGAAAAACATTGGAAGATTCTAACTCAATGCCCTAGGTTGAGTAAGATTGTAGGTGAGCGCCCTCAGATGGTAGCAAGAAGAGCACCAAATCTTGGTGACCTCCTTATTCATTCAGATTATCAACCATTAAAACAAACAACATGGTTAAAATCACGTACCAAGGGGATGTTTAAATGTGGAAAATGTCAAATCTGCAAATATGTGGATCGTACGGATTCCTTTTATGACTCAGGAAATAACACTCACTATAAGATTCAGAGTCTCATAAACTGCTCCACAGTGAGAGTATTATATATCTTAACCTGTCCTTGTAAAAAGATGTATGTTGGTAAGACTAAAAGACAACTCAAAGTACGAATAGGTGAACATCTTAGAGATATTAGATCAAATGACCCTGACAGTAATCTTGCCCAACATTACGCCAAATATCATGGAGGTAAACTGGACGGTACAAAAGTAAAAGGTTTCTATGCACTGCACTTCCCACAAAGGAGAGGTGATTTTGACAGAGAACTGCTTAAAAAGGAGAAACATTGGATATATAAACTTGATACACTGTACCCCAAGGGGTTAAATGTGGAATGTGATCTCCAAGTGTTTTTGGAAAAATAGGTTTATAGGACTATATACCTGTTTATTGCCATGCGGTGGGCAATTTACGGCATTTTTTTGTCTTTATAAAGGGCTGGACTTTAGATTAAATAACCCCAAAATAAACCTATATATATTGGGAATATTAACAAAAGTATGGATGATCTTATGGTATATAAAAAATGTAAAAGGATTGATTGTCTGGTTAATTGTCCCTTAGTACCTCCTCTCTTTGAATAATAACCACACCATAGGATGGTTGCCTGAGAATTGGGGTATTTTTGTTGTAATGACCCTTATGAGAACTCTCAGGTTATATTGCCATCTTGTGGTGTCTTTTGGTAATTTATATTGTCTCCTAAAAAACCTGATTCAATGAATAGAATTGTTGATTCTCTGATTTATATCGCCATCTTCTGGTTAAAATGTGATAAAAGCTTTAATTGATTGGTATATTTAATTCATGATCTTTTGATCAATATATGCATTGTTAAAATTGCTAAGCCTCTCCCCTCTCTGGTGTCTCCAGCCGTCTGTCGTTTTAATTATATTCAACAAAGACCAGCAGCTGTGCTAAGTATTTAGCCCCCCTTTTTTTCTTCCATTAGGAGCAATTGCAGGTTAGCTTTTTTGCATAAATGGGTGGGTCTCTACCCACTATAAATAGGAAATTGAAATGCAGTTGTTTCATTGGTCCTGACGAAGCTGAGTGAGATACGCCCATCGGCGAAACGCGTTGACGTCATACGTCAGATACGTCACTTCCGGTCATGCGCATTAGGTGGAACGCACGCTGACCCATAAGGAGGAAGCCATCTTCACATGCCATGAGGCAAGTGTGAGCAGCACAAGCGCCAAGAAGGGGCTGGAACCCGCGGTATATCGGCGGATGTCAGCGGTGGTTCCTTGGCCTCTGTGGCCGTGTATGGCAGTACCCATGAAGGACATCTCTTTCATTCCTAATACCCACAGCACAGGTGGTGAGTGGACTGTTACAGGACATTAGATATATGGTCCTCTGTGATCTACATGACCTATATATCTTATTGAGTGTAAACTCTGTCAGTGACTTCCCACATATTATTTGTCTCACTACAGGATGGGGACATCATGGTGCTTTGTATAGGATACAGGATATACCACATACATTTCAACAGGCAGAAGATCTTTTGGGATGTGTCCTGTTTTTCCTACGAAAGGTGGAGTGTAGTCCACATATAGTGGTGAAGATACCATTTCAAGCAGAGTGCTGCTTTTTGCATCTTTTCTTCCACCCTGGGAATAAATGGGGCTTATGTTCATTTAAGAGCTCTAGGATACAGCTGTTTATATTACAGATGAATGGGCCCCAACCACTTGTGCCGGCACAGGAATGTATTGTATCATATATTTGACATTTATGTCTCCCTCCATACAGGCCTGAGGCTTGTTGTTCTCTTTTTGACGCATATTGTGCTTGCTGCATTGCATACATGTGATACTTATATCCATAGTACAATTTTTGGATTCCCTGATTGGGATTCACCATAATGGTATTGTTCAATTTATAATATTCAATATTATGGTATGCCTATGGTATAATTTTTGGATACACCTCTTTTGGGAAGTGTTCACCTATGTGTCTGTGCTACAGGGACATTAAACTCCTGTAGTCATTTTTTCTGTTGCACATGCATTTAGACCGGTCTTGGTGTCATTTTATATGGTTTTAGGTCTGTGTGTATTGTCTCATACTGAGGTGATGGTAAACCAGGGCGAATGCCCATATGTCATATTTATATAAGTGTAATAAAGCATAATTTTTGGAAATTTTTCTGAGTGTCACGTTCTGTTCATAATGTAGCCGCTTTTTCTGTGAATTTCTTTTCACAAATCCCCTTTTTTTGAAGGCCCCATGAAATGCCCCTGGTACCTTTTTCATAGGCTTTTTTGAGTTTGGGCAAGAACACAGGGGCCCCATGATCCCCTATTGTGCGGGGGCCCCATGAGTTGTCAGTCCGCCCCTGGTCCCAACCATACACTTATCACCACAAACCATTAACAACCTACCAAGACCAACCAGTGCCACCAAACTAAACAAGCCAAACAGAACAAACACATATATATTTATTGAAATATATTGAATACGGCCAAAATTGTAGCATTTCAAATATATGTCAATATTTTTGGGAAGAATATTTTTAAAATCTATTTTGTTTCCATGTGGGAATCTTGACTTCTGCTGTTAAAGTTGAGCTTGGTCCAGCCCCCTCTGCTTCCCTATTGGTCAGTCAGTTCATTTATCACACATAAGGAGATTGAGGTGGAGGAAGATGGAAGGCTCTGACTACATTTATTTCAGGTACTTCTATAGCGCTGACAATTTACACAGCGCTTTACATATATATTGTACATTCACATCAGTCCCCGCCCCCGAGGAGCGTACAATCTAAGGTTCCTAACTCACATTCATACATACACATACTAGGGACAATTTAGACAGGAGCCAATTCACCTACCAGCATGTCTTTGGAGTGTGGGAGGAAACTGGGGGTACCCAGAGGAGACCCACACAGGCACAGAGAGAACATGCAAACTCCAGGCAGGTGGTGCCGTGGTTTGGATTTGAACCAACGGCCCTAGTACTACCAAGTGGAAGTGCTGACTATTTAGCCACTGTGCTGCCCACATTTCACTCAATCTGAACAGCTGTTCATCAGGGATGATACTACGGGGAAATTAGCATATCTGTATATTAATAAACACTCACGTCAACGAGGAACAGCAAGACTGTAAAATGCAAAAGTCACACACAGGGGCGGACTGACCATTTGGAAACTCGGGCACCGCCCGAGGGCCTGGGGTCAGTAGGGGGCCCCATGAGATGCCCCTGGTACCTTTTTCATAGTCTTTTTTGAGTTTGGGCAAGGACACAGGGGCCCCATGATCCCCTATTGCCCGGGGGCCCCATGAGTTGTCAGTCCGCCCCTGGTCACACAAACAACTCAGTCCAGATGAATGCACTCAGATGCCCATTGTACAGAATGGAGAGAAGGGGGAAGACTCTGATTCCAGCTTTGAAGCAGTGAGTTGCTGCCCTACATTGACTGTTAATCATTCAAACACAAATACAGTCCACAGACCCCCCCCCCCACCCTGCAATATTTCAGGGTTAATCCCAAATGGGCCTTTTAAATTCCTTTAACTACACACAATCCAATAAATACAAAAAACTTAATCCTGAAAATCCCACCAATGAGGGGAATGTGTGAACGGATGGAATTCTTCTGTGGGAGGAAACCTCGGCAGACGTGGTAGAAGGAAGGCCCGTCTGATCCTGAGAGTCTCATCCTACAGAGATTTACAAGGCGGACACGTAGGGATCAACCGTGTGATGTTCTCCAATAAAGTGCCGTTGTCTATGACACCGGCCGCGGAAATTGCAGAAAACACTTTCTACTGCTTGAAAATCATCGATGTAACCTGAAAAAGTTCTAACAGGATCCATATTATGATAGGTTAACCAATAGTAACACTTAGGGTCAGGGGCGGACTGACAACTCATGGGGCCCCCCGGGCAATAGGGGATCATGGGGCCCCTGTGTCCTTGCCCAAACTCAAAAAAAGCCTATGAAAAAGGTATCAGGGGTATCTCATGGGACCCCTACTGACCCTGGGCCCTCGGGCAGTGCCCAAGTCTCCAAATGGTCAGTCCATCCCTGCTTAGGGTCCTATCACACGGGGGTTCCATTTTTTTTCTTCAGTTCAAGTCACAAAAAGGTGACTTTACATCTGTTTTTTCATCTGTTTACATCCATTTTTTCATGTTTTTTCATCCGTTTTTTACCCATTTACATCCATTTTTTCATTTGTTTTTTCATCCGCTTACATCCATTTTTTCATATGTTTTTTCATCAGTTTTTTTATCCATTTACATCTGTTTTTTCATCTGTTTTTTCATCCGTTTACATCCGTTTTTTTTTCATCTGTTTTTTTTTACATTTTTACATCAATTTTTTCATTTGTTTTTTCATCCACTTACATCCATTTTTTCATCTGTTTTTTCATCCGTTTACGTCCATTTTTTCATCTGTTTTTTCATCCTTTTACATCCATTTTTCATATTTTTTTTTTCATTTGTTTACATCCATTGTTTCATCAGTTTTTTCATCTGTTTTTCATCCGTTTACATTCGTTTTTCACCCGTTCACATTGGTTTACATCTTTTTTCATCCATGTTTCATCTGTTTACATCCGTTTTTTGTCTGTTTACATCTGTTTACATCCGTTGACATCCATTTTTTTTTATTCAGTTCAAGCCACGTTTTTTCAAAGAAAAAAAGGTGAGTTTACATCAGTTTTTTCATCTGTTTACATCAATTTTTCATGCTTTTCATCTGTTTTTTGTCCATTTACATCCGCTTTTTCATCTAGTTTTTCATCCGTTTACATCCATTTTTTCATCTGTTTTTTCATCTGTTTACATCAATTTTTTCAGGTTTTTTTTTCATTCGTTTACATCCATTGTTTCATCTGTTTTTTTCAGCCTTTTTCATTCGTTTACATTGGTTTACATCCGTTTTTCATCAGTTTACATCCATTTTTCAGCCGTTTTTAGTCTGTTTACATCCGTTGACATCTGTTTTTCATCCGTTTACATCCGTTGACATCTGTATTTCATCCGTTTACATCTGTTGCCATCCATTTACATCCGTTTTTGGTCCGTTTACATCTGCTGACATCCATTGACATCTGTTTTTCACCCATTCCGGGTTTTTTTGTGGAAGAAAATAAGGTTTTATTTTGTTAAAAAAAATAGATGTTAACAGATGCAGGCTTTAACGGATGTAAAAAGATGTTAATCCGTTTATATCCGCAAGTCCATAGAACTACAAGGGGGTCCGTTTTTCATCCGTAAACGGACAGATGAAAAACAGACATACGGAACGCCCGCGTGAAAGGGGCCTAAGATGAAAATGATTAAGTGAATGTCTCTCGGGGTTCTCATTCTTCCAGGTCATGGTACATCTAGTAGCAGTTGGTCACATTCAATTGGACTTATTAGGTTGAAGACGTTTCATAGCTAGAACAAGCCACTTCTTTATTTCCAATGAGTGTTGGGAACCCCAACCCCCCCACCCCCGAGTAATTACTGTATACCCACACAGGTAACACCAACACCTGAATCCCATCACCATGGGAGAGTAGACATTATTGTCTATGGATAGGATGGGAAGTGTGAACGTTTTGGAACCACTCTGGCCTTGTGGCATAATCCTGTCCTTGGTGTCAGGAAGGCTTCCTTCATTTTAACCTTTCAATTCAAAAGGCTAAAGGTGTGAATGGTTGTCCAAATGCCAGGGTAGAGACATTGAAAAGACAATAAATATATAGAAGCACCCCCACTCGCTCCTGTTCAATGATTGGTGTTCCAGTTTGAGGTAGATGGCCTCTTTCATGCTTCTTACAAATCAGTTGACCTCTCTATCCAAAATGTCCCCCTCACCCTCCTCAAAAGAATGTCCATTTTCCTTAAGAAATCCAATGATGTGCAAAATTATTTTCCCCCTTCCCAATTTTTGGGGGTTTTTATGTGTGTGTATTTGTCGCACTTAAATGATTAAGATCATCAAAAAATGTTAATGTTACACAAACATAACTCGAGTAAATGCAGCTTTTAAATGATGATTTCATTTATTGACCACTTCAAGTCCACACACTTTCACCGCCTTTTAAAATTATTATTCCCAAATATATTTACATATATTTGAAATACTACAATTTTGGCCTTATTCAATATATTTCAATATATATATATATACTGTATGTTGAAATACGTTTTTATTACAAAATATATGAACAATATTTTTAAAAATAAATTTTCAAATATACTCTGTCTTTAACCACTTGCTGCCCTGCCACTGTAGAAATACGGCGGCAGGGCGGCACGGGCAGGCAAAACCACGTTTTAAAATGTGTGTTTTGTAAACAGGTAGGGGGCGCGTGCGAGGCGTGCCGCCGCCCTACCTGTCCCGCAGATCACAGCTGCGGATGTCAGTCGCCGGGTCACAGCCGGTCCTTACCAGCTATCTCCCGGCGATCGGCGGCAATCGCTGACAGAGAGCAGGGCTGCAGTAGCTGTGCTTTCTGTCAGTTCCCTGACAGCTCCAGGACACGCTGATCAGGACAGAAGAGTTTCTCTCTCCCGATCAACGGTGTTCCCTGCAGTACACCCCCCCGCCCCCTAGTAAAACACACTCCCCTCACACAGATAACCCTTCCCTGAAAAATAAAGTTAACCCCTTCCTCCCCATTGCCATTAGTACAGTGTCAGTGTTTTTTTTTTTGCACTGATCACTGTATTGGTGTCACTGGGGATGTCAGTGACCCCAAGTCAGTACCCCCCCAGTGTCAGAATGTCCGCCGCAGTCCCGCCATAAGTCGCTGATCGCCGCCATAAGTCCCTGATCGCTGTCATAAGTTGCTGATTGCCGCCATTATTAGTATAAAAAAAAACTAAAAATCCCAGTATCTTTCCCGCCATTTGTAAACGCTATAACTTTCACGTAAACCAATTAAGTTACACATGTTGGGTTTTTTTGTTAGCAAAGACATGTCGCAGAATACATTTTGGCAGAAATTTATGACTAAATTTGATTTTTACATTTTTTTTTTACTGGACATGTTTTATAGCAAAAAGTCCAAAATATTGTTTTTTTTTCCTCAAAATTGTCAGCCTTTTTTTTTGTAGCGCAAAAAATAAAACCGCACAGGCGATCAAATACCACCGAAAGAAAGCTCAATTTGTGGGGAAAAAAAAGATGTAAATTTAATTTATGTACCATATTGCATGACCGCGCAATTGTCCGTTAAACTAGTGCAGCGCTGTATAGCAAAAAAATTGTGTAAATTGCAGTATTTATACCATAGTTTGTAGACGCTATAACTTCCACACAAAGCAATCAATATACACTTATTGGGATTGTTTTTACCAAAAACATGGAGCAGAATACATTTTGGCCTAAATTTATAACTAACTTTGAGTTTACTATATATTTTTTATAGCTGAAAGTAAAAAATATTGTTTTTCTTCAAAATTTTTGGCATTTTTTTGTTTATAGCGTGAAAAATAAAAAGCGCGCAGGTGATCAAATACCACCAAAAGAAAGCTCTATTTGTTTGAAAAAAAGGACGTAAATTTCGTTTGGGTGCAGCGTTGCATGACCGTGCAATTATCAGTTGAATTAGTGCAGCGCCGAGTAGCAAAAAGAGGCGTGGTCATTAAGGGGGGTAAATCCTCAGGAGGTCAAGTGGTTAAAAATACAAATCTACATTTTTAGAATGAATTTACAAAGATATGAAAAAATATATGTTAAAATGACTTTTTTATATGTTAAAAAAAATCTGAAGAACATATGTAAAAAATATTTATTGAAATATATTTTGAAATATATTGAATGCAGCCAAAATTGGAGTATTTCAAATATATATCAATATATTTGGGAAGAATATTTTTTTAAATATATTTCAAATATATAATGCATTTCAAATTTCAACATACAGTTTATATATATATTTATTTATTTATTGAAATCTATTTTGAAATATATTGAATGCGGCCAAAATTGTATTATTTCAAATATATGTCAATATATTTGGGAAGAATATTTTTAAAATATATTTCAAATATATTTTTCTTCCATATAGGCAGTTCTGGCCACTTGACCAAACAAATCATTCTATGAGGATAGTAGATACATGAAGCGTTAGAAAATTAATGAATGTTAAATTTGTTAGAAAAAAATATCTTCCATTTTGCTTGAGGTGATTGTAGCCGTATTAGTGCATTTGCGACAGAAAAAAAAGTATCGCGGACAGTTTTCAATTGTTAAAAAAAACACAAACTAATTGCATCAATTTATTATGTTGAATCAAAATGTTAGGGGCTTTCAGTGGACTCAGAGGAATATGTTAAGCATTACATGAAATCAGTGTTGTGTGTGCGGTGAGGCTTGGAATAGCAGAACATCATTTTTCTCTGGATTAATGGAGCTGCTCCTGCTAAGAGGATATCATTTTACTTGGCCCCGAGTTTAAAAGAAATGTTCCTGAACAGCTACAAGTAGAGAATGTCTGAAGCATTTTGTACATTGTGTGGATATTATACACCGTACACTACAAGGCTCCATACACACGGGGCGTTTTGATAACGCAGGTAATGTTAGCTGTGTAAAGTCACGTTATAAACCTCGATGAAGGTGAACCCCGTGTCGTCTGGGAGGGGGGTCATTGGGTGGATTGCTTCTTAGCTCCCCTCTGCTGCTCTCCACCAGAACCCTCTCTCTTTCTCGAAGCCTCCTCAAACTCCAATTCAGATTATTAACTACGTTCAGAAGAAGCACCTAATGAGGAAATATTTAAATTGGTGGTCCAAAAATGGTTGGAGACAGGCACTGGAGCTTCCCGTCCCTGTTCCGTCCCCACCGCCCGCTGCTTCTGCCTCACAACCAGGGGCGGACTGAGAACACATGGGGCCCCCATCAATAGGAGATCATGGGGCCCCTGTGTCCTTGCCCAAACTCAAAAAAGCCTATGAAAAAGGTACCAGGGGCATCTTATGGGGCCCTCTACTAACCCCGGGCCCTCGGGCAGTGCCCGAGTTTCCAAATGGTCAGTCCGCCCCTGGTCACAACCTTCCTTCTTCTCTCTAGGTACTGCCACTCAGACTCAGAGATGCTCTTATCTCTTGCTTTTTTGTTAGAAATCTTCATAGAAGACTTCTTTACAGAAGAGATGGCAGCACAATTTTTGACACCCTCCACCACTCCTGGTGGGGGGGGGGGGGAGGAGGGCCTTCCTTCAAGTCAGACTTGGGAGGGGAAGACTCACAGGGGATAACTGGCTCAGGGGGCACAGATTTAAAGGGTTCTGTCCAGGGGCGGACTGACAACTCATGGGGCCCCGGGGCAATAGGGGATCATGGGGCCCCTGTGTCCTTCCCACACTCAAAAAAGCCTATAAAAAAGGTACCAGGGGCATTTCATGGGACCCCCTACTGACCCCAGGCCCTCGGGCAGTGCCCGAGTACTCGAATGGTCAGTCCGCCCCTGGTTCTGTCACAAGGGGAGCAGGTACAGTAGGTTGGGGGGACACAGAGACAGGCACAGAAGAGATAATTACAGACATAGGCCAATGGAACTGGGGGGATCCTGAACAGAACCATGGGAGTCAGTCACTGGAGAGGAGGATGTTACACTAGGGGCCTCACCCTCCAGCCTCAACAGTTCATCCATCACCTTTTTCTCCACATTGTGCCAAACCTCAGGACATTGGGTGTAGGGGTGGCCAAGGCGTAGGCACAGGTTGCACCTTATCTGTGTGCAGTCCTTGGTCACATGACCCTTACCCCGACACATTGAACATATTAAAGCTGAACAGGAGGAGCTAAAATGCCCCTTTTCTCCACACCGGTGACATAGCTTTAGCTCACCAGAATAGAAAATAGTTATCCTGTCCCTCCCTATACAAGCGGAGGAGGGCAGGTGACGGACAACCTTCCCATCCCTGGCCAACCTGATTGTCACCGACCAACCCCCAGTCAAGATTTTGCGCTTATCAAGAATTTTGTCAAAACCTCCCCATAATGTCTCAACCAGACCTCTAGGTCCCGAGCAGGAACACTCTCATTACTGATTATGATGGTTATTGTTTTCACTGTTGACAACTGGTGCCAGACCTTCCCATTCAGGGCTTGACCTGCATTGAGCCTCGTACCATACATAAAAAAAAACAGTGGTGATCAAATGCAACTGAAAGAAAGCTCTATTTGTGTGAAAAAATTATATAAATTTCGTTTTGGTACAGCGTTGCATGACTGCGCAGTTACCAGTAAAAGTAGTGCAGAGCTGAATAGCAAAAAATTATCTGGTCATGAAGGGGGTAAAATCTTCTGAAGCTCAAGTGGTTGAAAATGATTTAATCAGTATATTTTTACCAAAATAACACACCTTCATCTCAAAACTGAAAGGCGGGATTGAGCTTTTTCGAGCAGTAGATCTCTACGGTTACTAGACCATCAGGGGCTGAAATACTGTATAAACTCCATTATGGCCTCCTGATTGGAGCTCCACAACATACAAGCCTTGGTGAAGCACTGGTGGACCCGGGGTAAGGCCCTTTCGTAAAATGGCCATGAAACAGCTTATGAATTTAATGGAAACAGGTCCCTCCTGGAAACCCAATATGGAACCAAATTAATATTTCATATTTTCACAGATGATCAGACTGATATTTGGTTGGACAGAGGTGAACATAGTATCACTCAGAGAATACGCAACATTTAACTGCTACCAAATTGTTGGCGACTTAGTGTGGTGGTGTGTCTTGCCAGACCTCACCACAATCCAGACCGCTTGGTTGAACAAATCACTCTGTTGAATAAAGAGACATAACATTACCAATTGCCTTTCAACCTCCACTTTGTAAATCAGCGAATGGCAGAGTCTAAATGATTTAGTCAGTATATTTTTACCAAAATATAAGACGTTCATCTCAAAACTTAAAGGTGGGATTGAGCTTTTTTGAGCAGTAGATCTCTGTGGTTTCTAGACCATTGGGGGCTGAAATACTGTATAAACTCCATTATAGCCTCCTGATTGGAGCTCCACAACGTACAAGCCTTGGTGAACCACTGGTGGACCCGGGGTAAGGCCCTTTCGTAAAATGGCCGTGAAACAGCTTATAAATTTAATGGAAACAGGTCCCTCCTGGAAACCCAATCTGGAACCAAATTAATATTTCATATTTTTACAGATGATCAGACTGATGTTTGGTTGGATGGGATGAATATAGTATCACTCAGAGAATACGCAAAATTTACCTGCTACCAAATTGTTGATGACTTAGTGTGGTGGCGTGTCTTGCCAGACCTCACCACAGTCCAGACCACTTGGTTGAACAAATCACTCTGGAATAAAGAGGCATAATACTGCCAATGGCTTTTCAACCTCCACTTTGTAAATCAGCGAGTCTAAATGATTTAGTCGGTATATTTTTGCCAAAATATAACACGTTCATCTCAAAACTTAAAGGTGGGATTGAGCTTTTTTGAGCAGTAGATCTCTGCGGTTACTAGACCATTGGGGGCTGAAATACTGTATAAACTCCATTATAGCCTCCCGATTGGAGCTCCACAACGTACAAGCCTTGGTGAACCACTGGTGGACCCGGGGTAAGGCCCTTTCGTAAAAAATGGCCGTGAAACAGCTTATGAATTTAATGGAAACAGGTCCCTCCTGGAAACCCAATATGGAACCGAATTAATATTTCATATTTTTACAGATGATCAGACTGATGTTTGGTTGGATGGAATGAATATAGTATCACTCAGAGAATACGCAACATTTAACTGCTACTAAATTGTTGACGACTTAGTGTGGTGGTGTGTCTTGCCAGACCTCACCACAGTCCAGACCACTTGGTTGAACAAATCACTCTTTTGAATAAAGAGACATAACATTACCAATTGCCTTTCAACCTCCACTTTGTAAATCGGCGAATGGCAGAGTTTTCCTAGGAAACCTGATTTTGTCCATTTTTCTGAGTAAAATCAAGTTTTAGGGGCTTTCGGTTGACACAGAGGAATATGTTACCGATTAGATGAAGTCAGTATGTGCGGTCTAATAGCAAAACATCATTATTTCTCTAGATTAATGGAGCTGAGTCCAACGATCAGATATCACTTTACTTGACCTGGGATTCATAAGAAATCCATTTGAAACATTCCTAAATTAGCTCTTTAACAGAATGCTTGATGTGATGCAGATATTCTACAAGATGTTATAACACATGACCAGGGAACTAAAGATGTCTTGTAAGTCCCACTAAACCAATACCTACCCCCCATACTTAACCTAAGTAACCACACTGACAACAAATGGAGTTAATGTCCCAAAACCAGCCTTTTATTACAACCATCAATAAATAAAATGTTTGAAATAACAGAAAACACAGTATAAACATATGTTCTTGCAAGGTCCCAATAGGCATCAAGAAAAACGAATACCTGCGTCCTGCTGAACTAGGCCTCCAGCCGCAACATCGCCGACTCTGAGACACCACCGCAGATACCCCCACCAGACCAACTGGAAGCCCTACCTCAGACAGGTTCCTACAAAGTGCCTTTTCTTGTGCCCACCTTAACCAAGGAGGACCTTGCACCCCACCAGACGTCCCCCAGCACCAATAAGGCACAACCACCACCAAGACAAACCATCAAACAATGGGCGGGCGGGAGTGAAGTTTGCCCTGTGAAAAATCTCTTCAGACTGAAAACGCCCTGCCACACCCTAGAAGACCACCTCTCATGGCCCCCCCCACTCTTTCCTTAACTATTTTTAACTCCCCCTTATGCTAATGGAACTCTGCCTCTCCCACCCCCTTTAACCCCTGTCATACCGGCCCTTCGTTCAGGTCTTCTTTCTTCTTACTCCAGGCTCACAGCCGGGTGCCCACACTAAAGATGCCGGCGCCGGAAGACTGTGCAGCCCTGGACTGAGAAACAGGTTAGGTTCTGCTGCAGAGAAGAGCTTAGCGGCCATCCCAGTATTCTGACACGGTGGTGGCGGCGGAAATACCGCACCGGCTGCTCCATATTCGCTCCATAAGATGCACTGACATTTCCCCATGGGGGAAAAAAGTGCGTCCTATGGAGTGAAAAATACGGTAAGTCAAACTGGGTTGGAAGTAGCTGGATTGAGTAGTGAGTGTACCCCATACTCATTAACATGGGGGGAGGGATCTGGGGGCCCCCTTGTTAAAGGAGGCTTCCAGATTCCGATAAGCCCTCCACCCGCAGATCCCCACAACCACCGGCCACAGTTGTGGGGAAGAGGCTCTTGTCCCCACCAACATGGGGACAAGGTGTTTTGGGGGGGAGCCCCCCCTACCCCAAAGCACCCCCCCCACATGTTGAGGGCATGTGGCCTGGTATGGTTCAGGAGGGGGGGATGCTTGCTTGTCCCCCTCATTTCTGACTTACTGGGCTGCATGCTCGGATAAGGGTCTGGTATGGATTTGGGGGGAGGGGACCCCCCGTCATTTTTTATTTAATTTTGGTGTGTGGGTTCCACTCAAAATCCATACCAGACCCGAAGAGTTGGCCATTATTTGCTGGCAATTCTTTTTACATTGAAAGAATATTGTCACTACTAAAATACCACAAGCCGTAATAATATAACTCATGCGATGGTGTAGTAGCTGTGCCGTATCTCACCACTTATAGGCACAACAAGGTAAAGTGAGAGCTATGGGTAAGCTGCTGTCACACCAAAAAAAGGTACCAAAAAACCTTCCAACTCAGTAATGTAAAAAACAGGTGCAGCGCTGAAATCAAAATAACCGATATCAAAATAAAGTGCAATGAATCAAAAGGTGCAAATCAAATAATGAAATATAAATAAACCAGCAAAAATGAATATATCACTATATCAAAATAATATGTAAAGTGATGTAAGTGCATATAAAGTGACCATAGGTTATGACATACAGTATATGAGTCCATAAAGTGACAAAGTGAATAATATATATATATAGTTGTGTTCAAAATAATAGCAGTCAGACATCACTAACCGGATCAATCGCTGTTTTTGGTGGAAATGATATTTCTACATGGCAAATAATTTCCTAGCAGGTGTAGTAGAGTAATAGAAATCCAACAGACCCAACAGTCATGACATGTATGCTGCTGATTCTGTGTCATTGAATCACTCATTGAAAGGGGCGTGTTCAAAATAAAAGCAGTGTGGAGTTCTATTAGTGAGGTCATTCATTCTTTGAAAAACAGGTGGCAATTATTGCCCTTATTTAAGGAAGGAAGGCAGCAAATGTTGGACATGATGGTTACAGTGCATTTCTCTCTGAAATTCTGAGGAAAATGGGTCGTTCCAGATATTGTTCAGAAGAACAGCGTACCTTGATTAAAAAGTGGATTGGAGAGGGGAAAACATAAAGAAGTGCAGAAAATGATCGGCTGCTCAGCTAAAATGATTGCAAATGCTTTAAAATGGCAACCAAAACCTGAAAGACGTGGAAGAAAGCGAAAAACTACCATTGGAATGGATAGAAGAATAGCCAAAATGGGGCGGACTCAGCCAACAATCAGCTCCAGGAAGATGAAAGACGGTGTGACGTTCCCTGTGAGGACTGTTACAATTAGAAGACGCCAATGTGAAGCCAAGCTATCTGCAAGAAGTCCCCGCAAAGTCCCACTGTTGGAAAAAAGACGTGTGCTGAAGAGGTTACAATCTGCCAAAGAGCACATTGACCGGCCTAAAGAGAAATGGCCCAACATTTTGTGGACTGATGGAAGTAAGATTGTTCTTTTTGGGTCTAGTGGCCGGAGACAGTTTGTCAGACGACCCCCAAACACTGAATTCAAGCCACAGTACACTGTGAAGACCGTGAAGCATGGTGGTGCAAGCATCGTGATATGGGGATGTTTCTCATACTACGGTGTTGGGCCTATTTATCGCATACCAGGGATCATGGATCAGTTTGAATCCATCAGAATACTTGAAGAGGTCATGCTGCCTTATGCTGAAGAGCAAATGCCCTTGAAATGGGAGTTCCAACAAGACAACGACCCCAAACACACCAGTAAACGTGCAACATCTTGGTTCCAGACCAACAAGATGGACGTTATGGAGTGGCCAGCCCAATCCCCGGATCTTCATCCAATAGAAAACTTGTGGGGTGACATCAAAAATGCCGTTTCTGAGGCCAAACCAAGAAATAGAGAAGAACTGTGGAATGTGGTCCAATCATCCTGGGCTGGAATACCTGATCACAGGGGCCAGAAGTTGGGGGACTCCATGTAACACAGATGTACAGCAGTTCTCAGAAACAGTGCGACTACAACCAAATATTCATGAAGTCATTCAAAGGAAAGCAAAATCTTCAAACATTTCTCAGTTTATATAGTGAATGTTTGAGTTTGTAAAGAAGAATACAAACACAGCGATTTTTTTGAACCGTCTAATATTCACTTTTCTTCAATATTTTTAGAGGAACAACACAAATTATATATATATATTATTCACTTTGTCACTTTATGGACTCATATATGTCATAACCTATGGTCACTTTATATGCCCTTACATCACTTTACATATTATTTTGATATAGTGATATATTAATTTTTGCTGGTTTATTTATATTTCATTATTGCATTTGCACCTTTTGATTCTTTGCACTTTATTTTATATTGATCTCAGGTCTGCACCTGTATCTTACCACATACTCAGATGCGGCGAAATCCTGCTCAGTGAATTGTCCCCTCTGTTTGAAGCTCATGGTCGAATGTTCAACCGTGAACCGAACAGGTGGGTGTTCGACCCATCACTAGTGCTGGGGAATTTGTGTCTGTTTGTGTCGGTCTATTCCTTTACCCCCATGCACTTTTTTTCCGTGTGCTGTGGTTTCACGGTTCACTTTTTGTTTATAAAGTTTTGACAAGTACTGCACCGCAGAGCTCCGAAAATGAGCTGTCACAAGCCAGAGTTCTGGGTGGAAGAAAAGTCCTTTAATGACGGATTTATTTTACAAGAACAGATCGCATGAATGTTGAAATGACATGTATTTGTATCTAATGCTTCCTAAACTTGGAAATGATAGAAGGGTTTGCTACAATGATCACGTTCTTTGCATTCAGTCTATCATGAATGCTGCTGCCAGACTCATCCACCTTAGTAACCGTTCCATATCTCCCACCCCTCTCTGCCAATCCCTCCACTGACCTCCACTCAGTTTCCTCCATCCCTCTCTGCCAATCCCTCCACTGGCCTCCACTCAGTGTCCTCCATCCCTCTCTGTCAATCCCTCCACTGACCTCCACTCAGTGTCCTCCATTCATCTCAGCCAATCCCTTAACTGGCCTCCGTTCAGTGTCCTCCACCCCTCCCTGCCAATCCCTCCACTGGCCTCCACTCAGTGTCCTCCACCCCTCTCTGCCAATCCCTCCACTGGCCTCCACTCAGTGTCCTCCACCCCTCTCTGCCAATCCCTCCACTGGCCTCCACTCAGTGTCCTCCATCCCTCTCTGCCAATCCCTCCACTGACCTCCACTCAGTGTCCTCCACCCCTCTCTGCCAATCCCTCCACTGACCTCCACTCAGTGTCCTCCACCCCTCTCTGCCAATCCCTCCACTGACCTCCACTCAGTGTCCTCCACCCCTCTCTGCCAATCCCTCCACTGACCTCCACTCAGTGTCCTCCACCCCTTTCTGCCAATCCCTCCACTGACCTCCACTCAGTGTCTTCCATTCATCTCAGCCAATCCCTCCACTGGCTTCCGTTCAGTGTCCTCCACCCCTCCCTGCCAATCTCTCCACTGGCCTCCACTCAGTGTCCTCCATCCCTCTCTGTCAATCCCTCCACTGGTCTCCACTCAGTGTCCTCCACCCCTCTCTGCCAATCCCTCCACTGGTCTCCACTCAGTGTCCTCCATCCCTCTCTGCCAATTCTTCCACTGACTTCCACTCAGTGTCTTCCATTCATCTCAGCCAATCCCTCCATTGCCCTCCGTTCAGTGCCCTCCATCCCTCCCTGTCAATCTCTCCACTGGCCTCCACTCAGTGTCCTCCATCCCTCTCTGCCAATCCCTCCACTGGCCTCCACTCAGTGTCCTCCATCCCTCTCAGCCAATCCCTCCACTGGCCTCCACTCAGTGTCCTCCATCCCTCTCTGCCAATCCCTCCACTGGCCTCCACTCAGTGTCTTCCATCCCTCTCAGCCAATCCCTCCACTGGCCTCCACTCAGTGTCCTCCATCCCTCTCAGCCAATCCCTCCACTGGCCTCCACTCAGTGTCATCCATCCCTCTCTGCCAATCCCTCCACTGGCCTCCACTCAGTGTCCTCCATCCCTCTCAGCTAATTCCTCCACTGACCTCCACTCAGTGTCCTCCACCCCTCTCTGCCAATCCCTCCACTGACCTCCACTCAGTGTCCTCCTCCCCCCTCTGCTAATCCCTCCACTAGCTTCCCATTGCCCAACGAATAAAATTCAAAACACTAACAATAACATATAAAGCCATTTATAACTCCGCCCCAAATTACATCACCAATCTTGTCTCCAAATATCACCCAAACTGTCCTCACCGCTCCTCGCATAACCTCCTGCTCTCTAGCTCCCTTGTCTCCTCCTCCCATGCTCGTCTCCAGGACTTCTCCAGAGCCTCTCCCATCCTCTGGAACTCTCTACCCCAATTTATCAGACTATCGCCTATTCTGCTCACTTTTAGACGATCTCTGAAAACCTCTCTCTTCAGGGAAGCCTATCCTGCCCTCAGCTAATAATGGAATCTTCTATTTCTCCAACCAGTCCATCCCCCACAGTTACTACCTTTTGTACCACTAGCCCCTCCCTCCTAGATTGTAAGCTCCCAGGATCAGGGCCTTCCCATCCCTCTTGTATTGAACTGTATTGCTCCTGTATTGTCTCCCGTTATATTGTAAAGCGCTGAGCAAACTGTTGGCGCCATAAATCCTGTATAATAATAATAATTAACCCCCTCCCTTCGTGGACAACAATCTACAACATGGCAAATGGTGAGGGCAGTTGTGACTTCATGAAATGTACAAATGCTATGCTGCTATGCTCTGATTTCTGGGGGGTGTTGGGTGTTGGAAGGTTGGGGGGGGGGTGTTGGAAGGTTGGCGGGGGGGGATTGGGTGTTGGAAGGTTGGGGGGGGCAATGAAGAGAATATTTGCAGAGATCATATGAGAGGGTTTTGTCCTGGATGACATTTCAGGAACAATGAACTGTGATTTGTACCAAATGTCCTGACTGCAGAATTCAGCTAAAAACCAAATTAAATGAAACAGGAGCCAGAAGAGAATGAAGCCGCGGCGGGATCGTGTGTCGGCGGTGTGCGCATCTTCCCGGAATGGTGAGAGACGAGTCACTGGAAGCGGGGGAACCATTGGTCAAAACAATTGCCACACAGAAGAACAAACACAACAGTCCTGTCTTTGGCCGCATCTGAGCTCCCACTAAATTATTCCCCAGTTTATTCAAGTTGAAAATAAAAAGTTGAAGTGTTACTAAACCCACAACAGTACAATCAGTCTGTAGATGCAGTAAAGCATGTTTGTTATACTCACTGTGGGACCTAAGGGGTTAATCCTACGCATTGTGTAAAAAGGCTGTTTGATCTTGTCTTCCCTGATCCTCCCCTTCTTCTACTGTCCCCAATCCATCTGCTGATAGTACAGAGTTCTACTAGTCACTCTGTACATGCTCAGTTTTGTGTATTGCTAGAGAGTTTTCTTTTTATTTGGGGGGGGGGGTGCATGCGATCATCACAGGGCCAATCAGCGCTGTCCAGAGGTCAGGTTATGCAGCCTCATGGGACAGTCAGGAGAGAATGAAAACTCCTCCTACAAGCTTTAACCAGTGCTCTGCCGGACACTGATAGAAGTTGTAAGACTGCTATATACTGCTGATGAGATAAGGTATTTAGCAGTTTATATTTACTAAAATAATAATTGCATTTCCATGTTGTGTGTACTGTGGGAGACCAGATATAGTGAATGCAGGGTCCGGGGAGAGCGGATATAGTGAATGCGGGGTCCGGGGAGAGCAGATATAGTGAATGCAGGGTCCGGGGAGAGCGGATATAGTGAATGCAGGGTCCGGGGAGAGCGGATATAGTGAATGCGGGGTCCAGGGAGAGCAGATATAGTGAATGCGGGGTCCGGGGAGAGCGGATATAGGGAATGCGGGGTCCGGGGAGAGTGAATATAGTGAATGCAGGGTCCGGGGAGAGCGGATATAGTGAATGCAGGGTCCGGGGTGAGCGGATATAGTGAATGCGGGGTCCGGGGAGAGCGGATATAGTGAATGCGGGGTCTGGGGAGAGCAGATATAGTGAATGCGGGGTCCGGGGAGACCAGATATAGTGAATGCAGGGTCCGGGGAGAGCAGATTTAGTGAATGCAGGGTCCGGGGAGAGCGGATATAGTGAATGCAGGATCCAGGGAGACTGGATATAGTGAATGCAGGGTCCGGGGAGAGCGGATATAGTGAATGCAGGAACCTGGGAGACCAGATATAATGAATGCAGGAACCGGGGAGAGCGGATATAGTGAATGCAGGGTCCAGGGAGACCAGATATAGTGAATGCAGGGTCCGGGGAGAGCGGATATAGTGAATGCAGGAACCGGGGAGACCAGATATAGTGAATGCAGGGTCCTGGGAGACCAGATATAGTGAATGCAGGGTCCGTGGAGAACGGATATAGTGAATGCAGGGTCCAGGGAGAGCAGATATAGTGAATGCAGGGTCCTGGGAGAGCAGATATAGTGAATGCAGGGTCCGGGGAGAGCAGATATAGTGAATGCAGGGTCCTGGGAGAGCAGATATAGGGAATGCAGGGTCCGGGGAGACCAGATATAGTGAATGCGGGGTCCGGGGAGAGCAGATATAGTGAATGCAGGGTCCGGGGAGAGCGGATATAGTGAATGCGGGGTCCGGGGAGAGCGGATATAGTGAATGCAGGGTCCGGGGAGAACGGATATAGTGAATGCAGGGTTGACTGTACCTGAGGCGTTAATTTTAGTGTGAACTGAGCCTAAAGGTTAGTATAGGTAAGGGAACGGGACTGGCCAGAAATTGTGAATGCAATCAGACTAGTGGCGAGATTCAATTAGGAATCTTATAATAATGCCAGATCTGAGCTGTAGGTGATAGGAGATGGGACACATCTCTGCCAATCCCTCCACTGTCCTCCACTCAGTGTCCTCCACCCCTCTCTGCCAATCCCTCCACTGACCTCCACTCGGTGTCCTCCACCTCTCTCTGCCAATCCCTCCACTAGCTTCCACTTAGTGTCCTCCACCCCTCTCTGCCAATCCCTCCACTGGCTTCCACTCAGTGTCCTCCACCCCACTCTGCCAATCCCTCCACTGGCTCCCGCTCACCCAACAAATAAAATTCAGGATACTTGCAACAGCTTATAAAGCCATCCACAACTCAGCCCCTAGTTACATCACCAACCTGGTCTCAAAACACCAACCAAATCGTCCTCTTTGTTCTTCCCAAGACCTTCTTCTCTCTAGCTCCCTTGTCACCTCCTCCCATGCTCGCCTCCAGGATTTCTCCAGAGCCGCTCCCATCCTCTGGAACTCCCTTCCCCAATGTGTTTGACTATCTCCATCTCTGTCCACTTTTTAGACGATCACTGAAAACTCATCTCTTCAGAGAAGCCTATCCTGCCTAACACCTAACAGCTGTACATGTATTTTGTCCATCAGCCCATCCCCTATAGTTATTACCTTTTGTATCTCTTGACCCTCCCTCTTAGATTGTAAGCTCTAAGGAGCCGGGCCCTCTGGATCCTCCTGTATTAAATTGTATTGTCATTGTACTGTCTGCCCTTACGTTGTAAAGCGCTGCGTAAACTGTTGGCGCTCTCTAAATCTTGTATAATAATAATACAGTACTTTTTTATTTTGGTATTATCCAAGTTGGATTTAAATTCTAGTAATGTTGCATATTTGAGGTATCGCTAAACATTTAGACCTGTAGTTTTTTTTTTCCTTTCAGGACATGGAAGAACCCTATATCAGAGGTATACGGCTCTCCTAATATTTGTAATATAATCGGCATTCTGCATACCAGAAAAGGTCTCATTGATTTGTATCATTATTTATTGATGCCAGATCCGGTTGTGCAGATGTGACTCAACCTTCTGTTGCGTTTCTTGGGTTTCTTGTAAACCATATTTTTCCTAAAAAAAGGAAACCGGTTTATACTTACCTTCTCATAACAGCCCCAAACCTTCTTTTATGGGCAAGGGTGACTTTGCCGCAAGGCAAACAAGGCGTTTGCCTAGGGCAACAATTTTCCACCCCCCCCCTCCCCCTGGAAGCAGGCACATTGTGGCAGCTGATGACTGGGGAGCCGTGGAGGCAGAGGAACAACAGATGCTGGTATCTACGAGAGGCGGCTCGATGGCGTCAGACTCTACTTCCCTGTCCTCATCATGGCTTCCACCATGCTAGGCAGATGTCATTCTTTGAGCTGGTGAGTGCTGGAATGGAGGAGGACAGTGTAGAAAAGGTGAGTTATCCGTGACAGGCTGGGGGCTGCTGGATCTGGTGTCCGATTGTCTGGGGGGGGGAATAATGGTTGGAGATGGGTGGCAACCGATTTTTGTGTTGCATCCTGTCTCCCGCCCGTGCTGTCAGATCCTCCTCTTCTGGGGTACCCCGTCAGCACTGTTGGATCCTCCTTTTCTGGGGTACCTCGTCAGCACTGTTGGATCCTCCTTTTCTGGGGTACCCCCATTAGCGCTGTTGGATCCTCTTCTGGGGTAACCCATCAGTGCTATTGGATCCTCCTCTTCTGGAGTACCCCCAGCACTGTTGAATCCTCCTCTTCTGGGGTCCCCTGCCAGCGCTGTTGGATCCTTCTCTTCTGGGGTACCCCGTTAGCACTGTTGGATCCTCCTTTTCTGGGGTACCCCCATCAGCGCTGTTGGATCCTCTTCTGGGGTAATCTATCAGTGCTGTTGGATCCTCCTCTTCTGGAGTACCCCCAGCGCTGTTGAATCCTCCTCTTCTGGGGTCCCCTGCCAGCGCTGTTGGATCCTCCTCTTCTGGGGTAACCCATCAGTGCTGTTGGATCCTCCTCTTCTGGGGTCCTCCATCAGCGCTGTTGGATCCTCCTCTTCTGAGGTACCCCATCAGCACTGTTGGATCCTCCTTTTCTGGGTTACCCTGTCAGCACTGTTGGATCCTCCTCTTCTGGGGTATCCCATCAGCACTGTTGGATCCTCCTTTTCTGGGTTACGCTGTCAGCACTGTTGGATCCTCCTCTTCTGGAGTCCCATGCTAGCGCTGTTGCATCCTCCTCTTCTGGGGTCTCCTGCCAGCACTGTTGGATCCTCCTCTTCTGGGGTACCCCGTCAATGCTGTTGGATCCTCCTCTTCTGGGGTCCTCCATCAGAGCTGTTGTATCCTTCTCTTCTGGAGTCCCATGCCAGCGTGTCACATCCTCCTCTTCTGGGGTCTCTTGCCAGCACTGTTGGATCCTCCTCTTCTGGGGTACCCCGTCATTGCTATTGGATCCTCCTCTTCTAGGGTCCTCCATCAGAGCTGTTGGATCCTCCTTTTCTGGAGTCCCATGCTAGCGCTGTTGGATCCTCCTCTTCTGGGGTCTCCTGCCAGCACTGTTGGATCCTCCTTTTCTGGAGTACCCCCAGCGCTGTTGCCCCCTCTGCCCATAAAATACAAAATCACGTATATATATGTGATTTTGCACACCCGTGCCTCCCTGTAGCAGTATTTCTGCTATAGGACGGCACAGAAGCGGTTAATTCACATATTTATTATTTAATTAGTGTGATTTATTGTTTTTTTGCCACTTTGTGGGGAGTTTTATATGTTTGCACTTTAATATTTAAGCACTTTATTATTGATTTTTTTGAATTTAGTGCGATCAGTTTGAAGTTTAGTTTGGATATTTTGGTATAAGATCACATCACAGGGAGCCGCAGCAATGCACATATTGAAAAAATTGTTTGTTATTGGGAACACTTTTTGTTGCTCGCAGCAGGGGCGGACTGACCATTTGGAAACTCGGGCACCGCCCGAGGGCCCGGGGTCAGTAGGTGGCCCCATGAGATGCCCCTGGTACCTTTTTCATAGGCTTTTTTGAGTTTGGGCAAGGACACAGGGGCCCCATAATCCCCTATTGCCCGGGGGCCCCATGAGTTGTCAGTCCGCCCCAGGCTCGCAGCCACCTTTATTGTAACAAAATCAAATATAGAAAACACTTTATTAGGATTGGAGGTTACGTGGCGCGGGTTTAGTGCACATTTTTCCTGGGTATACAATTTTGCTCATTCATGATATACTGTACGCAGGGGCGGACTGACCATTTGGAAACTCGGGCACTGCCCCAGGGCCCGGGGTCAGTGGGTGGCCCCATGAAATGCCCTGGTACGTTTTTCATAGGCTTTTTTGAGTTTCAGCCCCACAGTCTGGAGACCACTGCCCTAGATGATGACTGAACAAAGATGGCGCTGTCAGAGTCCAGGATGTGGCATCCGGCTAGGTGAAGCTTGGGATGGGTTGTTATCAGGGGCGGATTGACCATTTGGAAACTCGGGCACTGCCCAAGGGCCCGGGGTCAGTAGGGGGCCCCATGAAATGCCCCTGGTACCTTTTTTATAGGCTTTTTTGAGTTTGGGCAAGGACACAGGGGCCCCATGATCCCCTATTGCTCGGGGGCCCCATGAGTTGTCAGTCCGCCCCTGACTGTACGTTGGCTTTTAAATAAATGAAATACCTCAATAAAGAATGTCCAGGCCAACCTATAGAGAGTCTTCAGTTATCAATTTTGACATTCTGTCTATTTCCAAGTTATTTTGATCAGATGTGTTCAGAATTATTGACACAGACATTTGTTCTGCACACTTTTTTAGAAAAGTAAAGCCGACTTCCATAGATTTTTCTTTCACTTTATTTGGAACGCGGTGAAAATGAGTGAAGAAATAATTTACATTTTCTACACCCTTCTAAACAGGTCCCATATTTCAATACCGACACAACAAACAGTCATTAGAGGGAAAAGCATTAGAAATAAGAAGGCAGTCATTCTGTCGGTCTCGTCTTTCATGTGTCGGGGGTTTGTGTGTGACATTGTGCTCCCATTAGTAAACACGGTTGTCCACACAGGCCGCGGGTCAACGAGGAGCATGGAGCGGTTCTCAGCTTCAATGACAGAAGGTCACAGGTAATCCAGGCCTTTTATCTGGCTGAACTGACATGGCAGGGATGCACTAATCCTCTTTCCTCTGGTTCAGTGAATGTGAAAAAGCCTGTGAAACATGCGCCATTAAACGCCGATGACTAAACGATGGGACTGGTCCACCTACAGGCAGAGCGAAGGTCATGAAAGATGGCTGCCTAATGAACGGGACTTCTAAGGCTCTTGGCATAAAAGCATGATGATGAGAGACAAAAGGAAGAGAGAAGATGGCTGCTTTAGGAAGGTATGAGGGCTGTTTATATCGGAGACGCCGGATGAGGTCACCGCTGAAAGATGGCTGTGGTGGGAAGACCAGACCGGACTAATGGCCACAACACAGGCCGTGTAAAGTGATGTGTTTATGTGTAGACACAAGTTTATTTACACAGGATCACACCGGGCCTGGGAACCTGAGTCTTTCCAATCATCTCACCTCCAATAATCCCACCATCCCTAGCCAGGTGCTTTCCAAAAACAATGCACTCTTCCACCAAGGTGAGGGGGCCCTTCTTCACCGATCGCCAATATCACTGGCCTTTCTCCAGTGACCATGACTGTAAGGGGTCCTTTCTCCACTAACCACCAACATGAATGACTCTACTCCATTGACCACCAATATATGTGGGCCCTTGTCCAGTGTCTGCCAATGTAAGGTGGGCCTTGTACACTGACCACCAATATCAGTGGCCCTTCTCCACTGATCATGAATGTAAGGAGACCCTTCTCCACTGACTACCAATGTAAGGAGGTTCTTCTCCACTAACCACCAACATCAATAGCTCTTCTCCACTGACCACCAATATATGTGGGTCCTTGTCCACTGACTGCCAATGTAAGGTAGGCTTTGTACACTGACCACTAATATCAGTGGCCCTTCTCCACTGGCCACCACTGTAAGGGGGCCCTTTTTCATTGACCACTAATGTAAGGGGGCCCTCATCACAGTGGCGTATTTAGGTTTTTTGCTGAACTAGGCAAACACAAAAATTGGACGCCCCCCCGGCAAAGAGAGCCTGACACCGACCAACACTAGACCCCCCCAGGAGAGACCCTGACAGTGACCAACAACACCCCTGCCCCCCCCCCCACCCAAGAGAGCCATCCACTAACACCCCCCATCCCCAGGCAACAGAGAGAAAGGCACTCACCTTTACAGCTCCGGACATCCCCAGGAACATGAGTTGGGCTCTGCATACACCATCAAGCAGCCTGCAGCCTCTTTTGGATCCCACCTGGTCCCCATGCTGCATATGCCCCTTCTTCCTGGGAGGGTGGTGCCCCCCTGAAAGATGCCGCCCTGGGCAATTGCCTTGTTTGCCATGTGGTAAATACGCCCCTGACTCCACTGACTATCAATTTAAGGGGACTCTTCTCCATTGACCACCAAAATCAATGGCTCTTCTCAGCTGACCACCAATGTAAGTGAGCCCTTCATCACTGACTACTAATGTAAGATGTTCCTTATACACTGATCACCAATATCAGGGCCTTTTTCCACTGATCCCCAAAAAAAGGTAGCCCTTCTCCACTAATTACTAATGAAAGGGGTCCCTTCTCTGACCAAAAATGTAAGGGGTCTTTCTCCTCTGACCACTAATGTAAAAGGGCCCTCTCCACTGACCACCAATATAGGAGGGCTATTCATAGATCTAACAATGAGGTAGTCCTGGGATGAGGACTAGTTGGGTCTTGCACCTGACCACCCTCTCCCCTTTATCTAGCCCAGGGGATGTAGGAGTACTCACACTGTCCTGTCCTTCCAGTGTGGTGGGTTGGTAGCTGCCTTCAGGCCTTATGCTGGGCTGGCTCCTTCCCTGCTTTTCATGATATTCTCCCTAAGAGACGTTGGGCAGAGGACATCCTCCTTTCCAGCATCCTGCCTGGAGGTAGGCTCTCCTCCCTGGGGCCCCCTCCCAGGCTCCACATTCCAGCCTTCTCTCAATCCATCTTCCACCCAACTCTGTCACATGTAAGGGTTGTCAACGGTCACCAATCCCAGCCTCTGCCTGGGGATTGGCCAAGTGCCTTCAAACATGCAGATCTGGACCTCCTCCCCTCCCCTGCCTCTCTTCCAGAAAGTTCTCTAAGTTTCCAGGAGGGCTCCAGAAGCCCTGATCTGTAGATCATCCCAGCCTGTCCTGAGGTGACCTCTCTACCTCACTCCCAGGCTGACTCATCCCAGGCCTCTAACTAACAGAAATCCTATCTAGCTAAACTAGATGGAGCTACATACATATAACAATTTTTAGCAGAGGTTCCCGAAGATCTGAGAATATTTCAAGGCTTCCTCCATGGTCTGGACTATTGCCATTGGTTGCTCTGAGCTCCACCATTGTATTTATTGATCAGATTTGCAATCTGTAGCTCTGCAGTAAAGTAAGCCGACTTGTTGATTTTAGAATGGGTCAGATTCCCTGCTGTACAATCCCCTGGCCTCATTCAGAGACAGTCTACGGATACATCTCCATACGCAGACCCGGCAGATCCACGCTGAACTTTGTCCCGGTCACTTCTTTGTTTTCTACTTAGTAAAACAAAAAAGCTCACGATGTTCTGTGCGGTCTCCTGAGACGGGTCTGTTTTCAGTAGATTGGCTCCATGGCCAAAGAGGACAACTGCCAAGGAGAGTATGCAAGGCGTTTTTCAGTCCTGTCCTCCGGACTGCTCCGGACTCCTGACAAAGGGATTTATATTAATATTTAGAAGGCGCATTTTACTACTATAAACCTTGTGAAATATTTATGGTGTCACAAAGTAGGATCCCATATATGCAATAAAATACAGAAGGGCTGCCCCAGGAAGTCTGTCTTGTACTTGGAAATACTGAATACCCTAGTATATAGGACAATATGGTGGCCCTAAGACCTCCTCTGCACTGGAAGAGCCAACTGACCTCTAATACAGGGTCTCTTTATTCTCCATATAGCCTTAATAAATAACAGCCAGAGGCGGACTGACAACTCATGGGGCCCCCGGGCAATAGGGGATCATGGGGCCCTTGTGTCCTTGCCCAAACTCAAAAAAGCCTATGAAAAAGGTACCAGGGGCATCTCATTGGGCCCCCTACTGACCCCGGGCTCTCGGGCAGTGCCTGAGTTTCCAAATGGTCAGTCCGCCCCTGATAACAACCCATCCCAAGCTTCACCTAGCCGGATGCCACATCCTGGACTCTGACAGCGCCATCTTTGTTCAGTCATCATCTAGGGCAGTGGTCTCCAAACTGTGGGGATGAATGTGGCCCTTTATCTGGTCCTTGGGGCGCTGTTTCTCCCACTGACACCAACGATGAGGCAATAATGATACTGATGATGGGGAACTATTCCTTCCACTGACACCAATGAAGGAGAATGATTCCTTCCACTGATACCAATGATGGAGCATTATTCCTTCCACTGACACCAATGATGGGGCACTATCCCTCCCACTGACACCATCAACTGGGACTATTCCTTTCACTGACACCAATGATGAAGAACTATTCCTTCCACTGACACCAATGAAGGGGCATTATTCCTTTCACTGACACCAATGATGGGGCACTATTCCTCCCACTGACACCAATGATGGGACACTATTTCTTCCACTGACACCAATGATGGGACACTATTCCCCTCACTGACACCAATGATGAGGGACTATTCCTCCCACTGACACCAATGATGGGACACTATTTCTCCCACTGACACCAATGATGGGGCACTATTCCTCTCACTGACACATGGGGCCCGGAGTCAGTAGGGGGCCCCATGAGATGCCCCTGGTACCTTTCATAGGCTTTTTTGGGTATGGTTTTAGTGTTGGCAAGGACACAGGGGCCCCATGATTTCCTATTGCCCGGGGGCCCCATGAGTTGTCAGTCCGCCCCTGATGGGGTACTTTTCCTCCCACTGATACTGATGATTGGGCTGTATTCCTCCCACTGACACCAATGATGGGGCACTATTCCTCCCACTAACACCAATGATGGGGCACTATTCCTCCCACTGACACCAATGATGGGGCACTATTCCTTCCACTGACACCAATGATGGAGCACTATTCCTTCCACTGACACCAATGATGGGGCACTATTCCTCCCACTGATACCAATGATGGAGCACTATTCCTCCCACTGATACCAATAATGGGGCACTATTCCTCCCACTGATACCAATGATGGAGCACTATTCCTCCTACTGACACCAATGATGGGACACTATTCCTCCCACTGATACCAATAATGGGGCACTATTCCTCCCACTGATACCAATGATGGAGCACTATTCCTCCCACTGATACCAATAATGGGGCACTATTCCTCCCACTGATACCAATAATGGGGCACTATTCCTCCTACTGACACCAATGATGGGACACTATTCCTCCCACTGATACCAATGATGGGGCACTATTCCTCCCACTGACACCAATGATGGGGCACTATTCCTCCCACTGATACCAATGATGGGGCACTATTCCTCCCACTGACACCAATGATGGGGCACTATTCCTCCCACTGACACCAATGATGGGGCACTATTCCTCCCACTGACACCAATGATGGGGCACTATTCCTCCCACTGACACCAATGATGGGGCACTATTCCTCCCACTGACAGCAATGATGGGGCACTATTCCTCCCACTGACACCAATGATGGGGCCCTATTCCTCCCACTGACACCAATGATGGGGCATTATTCCTCCCACTGACACCAATGATGGGGCACTATTCCTCCCACTGACACCAATGATGGGGCACTATTCCTCCCACTGACACCAATGATGGGGCACTATTCCTCCCACTGACACCAATGATGGGGCACTATTCCTCCCACTGATACCAATGATGGGGCACTATTCCTCCCACTGACACCAATGATGGGACACTATTCCCCCCACTGACACCAATGATGGGGCACTATTCCTCCCACTGACACCAATGATGGGGCACTATTCCCCCCACTGACACCAATGATGGGGCACTATTCCTCCCACTGATACCAATGATGAGGCACTATTCCTCCCACTGATACCAATGATGAGGCACTATTCTTCCCACTGATACCAATGATGAGGCACTATTCTTCCCACTGACACCAATGATGGGGCACTATTCCTCCCACTGACACCAATGATGGGGCACTATTCCTCCCACTGATACCAATGATGGGGCACTAATCCTCCCACTGATACCAATGATGGGGCACTATTCCCCCCACTGATACCAATGATGGGGCAGTATTCTTCCCACTGATACCAATGATGAGGCACTATTCCTCCCACTGACACCAATGATGGGGCACTATTCCCCCCACTGATACCAATGATGAGGCACTATTCTTCCCACTGATACCAATGATGAGGCACTATTCCTCCCACTGACACCAATGATGGGGCACTATTCCCCCCACTGATACCAATGATGGGGCACTATTCCTCCCACTGATACCAATGATGGGGCACTATTCCTCCCACTGACACCAATGATGGGGCACTATTCCTCCCACTGACACCAATGATGGGGCACTATTCCTCCCACTGATACCAATGATGGGGCACTATTCCTCCCACTGATACCAATGATGGGGCACTATTCCTCCCACTGACACCAATGATGGGGCACTATTCCTCCCACTGACACCAATGATGGGGCACTATTCCTCCCACTGATACCAATGATGGGGCTCAAGTAATTCCCCTAATTCCAAAGATGGGACATTGTTTACTCCCACTGGCCATGGTCTGTCCCCCCAAAGTCTAAAGGAAAGTAAACTGGCCCTTTTTTTTTTTAGAAAGCTTGGAGACCCCTAATCTAGGCTAAGATGCCAGCTCGGAGGTGACTCAACCATACAAATCCTGGTGCTTGTGCAGTTCTTGGCTGCGGTCATAAATGTCTGACACAGATCAGCCCCTGCCGCAGCCTCTCACCTTGTGACTTGCTACAAAGTTACAATATTGGAGGGGTGACTGAGGAAATGCTCCCTTCTGCCTGCAGCAGACTGGTGACATCATCTCAGCCTAGGCAAGGTCACTGATTGGAGCTCAGGGATGACTTCTTAATGATAAAAGTTGATACTGTTGCCGTGTCTTGGGAGATATCAGGAATTCTCTGCTTTGTTTCACTGAAAAGCTAAATTGATTTTCCTTCTATGAAGAAGGCCGGCCTTGGCGCAGGGAGCTGAACGGCGGCTGTGAGTCCAGTTCTAAGAGTGGCCGGCGACATGCAGAATCAGGGTCAGAGGTCAGGCACATGTGCAGCGCGTACCTGACACCTCCGCTGTGTTTATGTAACGGCTCGCCCTGGGGCGCCTGAAAGGCTTGACACTCGTCCGAATGAAAGTACCGGGGCGAAAATTCGACCTGACGCTCCGATAATTCCCATTTCTCACTTCAGCACTTCAGCTAAACCGATTTCCTTTGTTGACAAACACGGGCGGCCTGTTTGATGCTGTGAAATATTTCTGGGGGGGCCGCAGCTCTCCTGTGCTCTGCCGGTCGGTTTACAAACGACGAATATTTTTCAGTAAAGCTCATATCAGTCACCCGAGTTCCTATCATTTAAAGTGTTACTGAACCCTCAACAGTACAATCAGTCTGTAGATGCAGTAAAGCATGCTTGTTATACTCACTGTGGGACCTAAGGGGTTAATCCTCTGCATTGTGTAAAAATTGCTGTTTGATCCTGTCTTCTCTGATCCTCTCCTTCTTCCAGTGTCCCCCTCCTATCTCCTGATAAGTCATATCGTGTGGAGACACTCTGCACATGCTCAGTTTGGTATGTACTGCTAGATAGGCTTTTTTTTTTCTTGGGAGAGTGCATGTGATCAGCACAGGGCCAATCAGCACTGTCCAGACAGAGGTCAGGGGTCTGCATCTTCCTAGAGCAGAATGAAAACTCCTCCTACAAGCTTTAACCAGTGCTCTGCCGGACACTGATAAAAGTCACAAGACTGCTATATACTGCTGATGAGAAAAGGTATTTAGCAGTTTATATTTACTAAAATAATTGCACTTCCATGTTGTGTGTACTCTGGGAGACCAGATATAGTGAATGCAGGGTCCGGGGAGACCAGATATAGTGAATGCGGGGTCCAGGGAGAGCGGATATAGTGAATGCAGGGTCCGGGGAGAGCGGATATAGTGAATGCAGGGTCCGGGGAGAGCGGATATAGGGAATGCGGGGTCCGGGGAGAGCGGATATAGTGAATGCGGGGTCCGGGGAGAGCGGATATAGTGAATGCGGGGTCCGGGGAGAGCGGATATAGTGAATGCAGGGTCCGGGGAGAGCGGATATAGTGAATGCGGGGTCCGGGGAGAGCGGATATAGTGAATGCGGGGTCCGGGGAGAGCGGATTTAGTGAATGCAGGGTCCGGGAGAGCGGATATAGTGAATGCAGGGTCCGGGGAGAGCGGATATAGTGAATGCGGGGTCCGGGGAGAGCGGATATAGTGAATGCAGGGTCCGGGGAGAGCGGATATAGTGAATGCGGGGTCCGGGAGAGCGGATATAGTGAATGCGGGGTCCGGGGAGAGTGGATACAGTGAATGCAGGGTCCGGGGAGAGCGGATATAGTGAAAGCGGGGTCCGGGGAGAGCGGATATAGTGAATGCGGGGTCCGGGGAGAGCGGAAATAGTGAATGCGGAGTCCGGGGAGAGCGGATATAGTGAATGCGGGGTCCGGGGATAGTGGATATAGTGAATGCGGGGTCCAGGAGAGCGGATATAGTGAATGCGGGGTCTCCAAGTAAGGGGGCACTCTGAGGAAGCAATTGATGTAAGGGGGCACTTTGATGAGGACAGTTGATGTAAATGGACACTCTAATGGGGACACCTGATGTAAGGGGGCACTCTGAGGAGACAATTGATGTAAGGGGGCACTTTGATGGGACACCTGATGTAAGGGGGCACTCTGAGGAGACAATTGATGTAAGGGGGCACTTTGATGAGGACAGTTTATGTAATTGGGCACTCTGATGGGGACACCTGATGTAAGGGGGCACTCTGATAGGGCATTTGATGTAAGAGAGCACTCTGATAGGGACACCTGATGTAAGGGAGTGCTCTGATAGGGCAATTGATGTAAGGGGGCACTCTGATGAGGACAGTTGATGTAAAGGGGCACTCTGATGGGGACACCTGATATAAGGGGGCACTCTGATAGGTCATTTGATGTAAGGGGGCACTCTGAGGAGGCAATTGATGTAAGGGGGCACTCTGATGAGGACAGTTGATGTAAAGGGGCATTCTGATGGGGACACTTGATGCAAGGGGGCACTCTGATAGCGGATTTGATGTAAGAGAGCACTCTGATAGGGCAATTGATGTAAGGGGGCACTCTGATAGGGACACCTGATGTAAGGGGGCACTCTGATAGGGCATTTGATGTAAGAGAGCACTCTGATAGGGCAATTGATGTAAGGAGGCACTCTGATAGGGACACCTGATGTAAGGGAGCGCTCTGATAGGGACACCTGATGTAAGGGAGCGCTCTGATAGGGCAATTGATGTAAGGGGGCACTCTGAGGAGGCAAATGATGTAAGGGGGCACTCTGATGGGGACACATAAAGTAAGTCAGGACTCTTATAGGAACCCTGATGTCAAGGGGAACTCTGAGGATTCTTGATGTAAAAATTGACTTTGATAGGGACACCTTATATAACGGGGCACAGGTTCTGCTTAATCATTACAATCCATAGAGCCTTATACATATTAGCGTTCACTGTTCTCTGCGGCACCACCTCTGCACTACCCATCAGACATCACTTCCAGGTTGTGACGTGCCAAGTGAACAAGGGATACTGGTTTTCTGCATCTCTGTTACTATCGACATTATGCCGCTGGACTTATCTTACTGCACCCCCAGATCAGATCGGCCAGATCCGGCCCCGGGTGTGACTCCGGTTCATACAAGTGATGTCAGCTGACTGCACTGTCTGCATTCAAAGCATCAGATGTCCGAGCTTCTCCTCTTACCAATACCGAATATTTGCAAACAAAGCACGACCCAGACCATGGAACGCGCTTCATGAATAGGGAACCTTTCCTCCTAATCGTGTTATAACACTTCATTCAGTTGAATGTTGCTTAGTCATTGTCGAAGGGGAAGTACGCTTCACGAGGTGCAATATAAAACTAGTATCCAGCCCCGGTGAACTCATCTGACCCTCGGTCACAGCCGGCCACATACAGTGGTGCTCAAAAGTTTGCATCCCCTGGCAGGAATTGAGAAATTTTGGCATTGATATTGAAAATATGACTGATTATGCCAAAAAATGCTCTTTTATTGAAGGATGAGGATCATATGAAGCCATTTATTATCAAATAGTTGTTTGGCTCCTTTTTAAATCATAATGATAACAGGAATCACCCAAACGGCCCAGATCAGAAGTCTCCGCCCCTGGATCAGAAGTCTCCGCCCCTGGATCAGAAGTCTCCGCCCCATGGAATGTTTGGCCTTGGTACAGACACACAAGGTGACAGAGACAGGTTACAATGCCAATTAGAGGTTAAAGTCCCACATCTGTGGCTTTTTAACCACATGCCGCCCAGCCACTGTAGAAATACGGCGGCAGGGCGGCACGGCTGGGCAAAACCACATTTTAAAACGTGTGTTTTCAAAACAGGTAGGGGGCGCGCGCGAGGCGCGCCACCGCCCTACCTGTTCCGCCGATCACAGCCGTGGATATCAGTCGCCAGGTCACAGCCGGTCATTACCGGCTGTGCCCCGGCGATTAGCGGCATTCACTGATAGAGAGCAGGGCTGCAGTAGCTGTGCTCTCTGTCAGTTCCCTGATAGATCCTGACATGCTGAGCAGGAGAGAAGAGTTTATCTCTCCCGATCAGCGTTTCCCGTGCAGCACACACCCTCGCCCCCTAGTAAAACACTCCCCTTACACAGTTAACCCTTTCACTGAATAATAAAGTTAACCCCTTCCTCCCCAGTGCCATTAGTACAGTGTCAGTGTTTTTTTTTTTGCACTGATCACTGTATTGGTGTCACTGGGGATGTCAGTGACCCCAAGTCAGTTCCCCCCCAGTGTCAGAATGTCCGCCGCAGTCCCGCCATAAGTCGCTGATTGCCGCCATAAGTCGCTGATCGCCGCCATTATTAGTATAAAAAAAATTTAAAATCCCAGTATCTTTCCCGCCATTTGTAAACGCTATAACTTTCACGTAAACCAATTAATTTACACGTATTGGGGTTTTTTTTTAGAAAAGACATGTCGCAGAATGCATTTTAGCAGAAATTTATGACTAAATTTGATTTTTTAATTTTTTTTTACTGGACATGTTTTATAGCAAAAAGTCCAAAATATTGTTTTTTTTCCTCAAAATTGTCAGCCTTTTTTTTTATAGCGCAAAAAGTATAAAAAAGGAAAAGGTGATCAAATACCACCGAAAGAAAGCTCAATTTGTGGGAAAAAAAGGATGTAAATTTATGTACCGTATTGCATGACCGCGCAATTGTCCGTTAAACTAGCGCAGTGCTGTATAGCAAAAATTGCAGTATCTATACCATAGTTTGTAGACGCTATAACTTCCACACAAAGCAATCAATATACACTTATTGGGATTTTTTTTACCAAAAACATGGAGCAGAATACATTTTGGTCTAAATTTATAACTAACTTTGAGTTTACGATATATTTTTTACAGCTGAAAGTAAAATATATCGTTTTTCTTCACACTTTTTTGTCTTTTTTTGTTTATAGCGTGAAAAATAAAAAGCGCACAGGTGATCAAATTACACCGAAAGAAAGCTCTATTTGTGTGAAAAAAAGGACGTAAATTTTGTTTGGGTGCAGCATTGCACGACCGCGCAATTGTCAGTTGAATTAGTGCAGCGCCGAGTAGCAAAAAGAGGCGTGGTCATTAAGGGGGGTAAATCCTCTGGAGGTCAAGTGGTTTAATTACAATTAGTGTCAGTGTATAAATAGTCAATGAGTTTGTTAGCTCTTACGTAGAAGCACTGAGTAGGCTAGATACTGAGCCATGGGGAGCAGAAAAGAACTGTCAAAAGTCCTGAGCAACTGTCAGGGCAGGGGCTGTGGAACGGACAGGCAGGCCTAGTGGCAGGGTAACGCACTGACTGACGACAACCACCACCCACAGACCGAAGTCCCTCAGGGCGCGGAGTCTAAGTCCCAGGCTGCCCTTCACCAGAGCCCCTGCTGGTGGGGGGTAATGACCGCCGCCAATGGCGTGTAGCTGATAGGAATGACAATAGCGTAGTCAGGCAGGCCGGGTCGACAACAATGGGACAAAATGGTACAGAAACAGTGGACAAGAATAACAGGTCACGGGCCGGGTTCAGCAACAGAAGGTCAGATCAAAGGAAACCACAGAGAATGGTCTAGTCACAAGCCGAATCAGATTCCAGGAGAGTCACGAGAGTATACACAGAGCTGTAGTGACACAAAGACACAAGTGCAAAGGGCATGTGCGGATCACAGGCTTATATGTACTCAGCCACACCCCTCTGGGGGATGGACCTCAGAGACCTGAAGGCATAAAAGACTCCCACCATGCTCTGCAGAAACCCAAGATGGACGCCAGCACATGGAGCAGCACAAGCTCTGGGAAAAGGTAGGACCTTGACAGCAACAAGGTAATGGAACTTTATAAAGATGGAAAAGGACATAAAAAGATGTCCAAAGCCTGGAATATGCCAGTCATCACTTCCACTAAGAAGTAGAAATTCAGGACCTCTTGATACCAAGCCAAGTACAGGTAGACCAAGAAATATTGCAGCCACAACTGCCAGAAGAATTGTTCGGAATAAAAAGGGAAACCCATAGGTAACCACAAGAAAAATACAGGATGCTCTGGAAAAAGATTGTTTTGGTTGTTTTGAAGGAGTACAATATGATGACACTTGAACAAAAATGAGCTGCATGGTGGAGGTGCCAGAAGAAGCCTTTACTGCATCAATGCCACAAGAAGGCCCGGTTAGGAATGTAAAGGTGTTGTCAGGCATACTGTAGCCGGGCTTTTTTGTGGCATTGGTGCAGTAAAGGCTTCTTTCTGGAACCTCCACCAAACAGCTCATTTCTGTTCAAGTATCACCATATTGTACTCCTTAAAAACAACCCCACCGTCTTTTTCCAGAGCAGCCTGGATTTCTTTTGAGGTTACCTATGGGTTTTTCTTTGCATCCCGGACAATTCTTCTGTCAGTTGTGGCTGCAATCTTTCTTGGTCTACCTGACCTTGGCTTGGTATCAAGAGATCCCAGAACTTTCCACTTCTTAATAGGAGATTTAACAGTACTGATTGGCATATTCAAGGCTTTGGACATCTTTTTCAAAAATCCTATTTAATATTATGTTCCAAATAATGGGCTGTGAAGCTAAAAGTTTGTGAACACTTGACCATTACATCTACTATATATATATAATAGTATGGAGAGTCGTGTCCAAATGATGGTTTTCCGGTATCTCCAGTGAAGGGCATTGATAATACTACATCATACAAAGACATTGTAGACAATTGTGCCCTTCCAACCTCGCAGTAACAGTTTGATGAAGACCCTTTTCTGCTCCAGGGTGGCCATGCCCCTGTGTGCAAAGCCAGCTTCATAAAGACATGGTGTGACCAGTTTGGTGTGGAGTAACTCAAGTGTCCTGCAGAGAGCCCTGACCTCAGCCCTACTTTTGAGATGAATTGGAGTACCAGTTGTGATCCAGATCTTCTACGTCAGTACCTGATCTTACCAATGGACACAAATTCTTGCAGACAGCCTCCAATCTTATGGCATCTCAAGTGTGGGCACTAGGCTGTGACAGTTTGCGGCTTCACGGCCGGGTGGCCACTGCGCATGCGCGAGTCATGCTTCGCATTCTGACTGGTCCGGCAGTCTTCTGGGACCTGTGAAAGTTCCCAGGAGACTGCGAGAGGGAGGAGGGGGCCGAACTTCCGGCTTAATTCGCCGCAGCAAACTGAGCCGGAAGTGGGAGCAGGTACCTGTTAAAACCAGGTACCCGCTCCCCCCCAGAAGGTGCCAAACATGGCAGTGGAGGGGGGAGGAGGCAAACAAGCAGAGCTTCAACTTTTTGGGTGGGACTCCGCTTTAAGAGCTGGAGCAACTGCACTTGCAAAGTGCGCAGTCTATTTGCCTTTAGTAAATCAGCCCCAAAGTGTCCAGCTGTGGTCACTGCAGGTAATCGCTGGCTGTGTGAACAACTCTCGAATAGCTGCAGGAGCCTACAGCCTGCCATTGAAGTGTATGGGCTTGGCTGCTGCAACTATCCACACGCAGCTGTCAGTCCCAGTCGCAGGAATCAGTAGATTTCAGCCACTGAGAATGTAAAGAAATGGCACCGGCACACCAAGGATCTCCAATGTGGGTCCAAAAAGGCTTCAGAAGTTCTGCCACACTGCGGCATGGGTGCACAAAATCACACACACATATATAAATATATATATATACATATATACGTGATTTTGCATTTCCGGGTAGGGGGCGCGCACCCTACCTGCACCACCATTCGCAGCCACGGCTTTTACTTGCCAGCGCCCAGTGATTGCCAAGTATCTCTGAGGGAGAAGAGAACAGTTAGTAAACAAAACAGATCTCTCCCCTGTCAGCTCCTGCACACTGCTTTGCATGGCTGTACATAGCAGAGCCATACAAAGCAGTGTGCTTACAGTGGAGCACAGACACAGAACAACATGTAAAACAGCACACAGTTAACCCTTTGATCACCCCTATTGTTAACCCCTTCCTGCCCAGTGCCATTAGTACAGTGTTGGTGCTTTTTATTAGCGCTGATCACTGTACTGGTGTCACTGGGGATGTCAGTGACACCGAGTCAGTTCCCCCCCAGTGTCAGAATGCCCGTCGCAGTCCAGCTATAAGTCGCTGTTTGCTGCCATTACTAGCAAAAATACATTAAAAAAAAAAACAGTATATATACCGCCATTTGTAAACGCTATAAATTTCACGTAAACCAAATAATTTACACGTATTGAGACACAGAGCAGAATACATTTTGGCCTAAATTTATGACAAAATTTGATTTTTAAAATTTTTTTCCTGGACATGTTTAATAGCAAAAAGTCAAAAATATATTTTTTTGATCAAAATTGTATTCATTTTTTTTTAGAGCGCAAAAAATAAAAAAACTCAGAGGTGATCAAATACCACCGAAAGAAAGCTTTATTTGTGGGAAAAAAAGGACGTAAATTTCATTTGCGTTGCATGACCGCACAATTGTCAGTTAAAGTAAAGCACAAAAAATGACCAGGTCAGGAAGGGGGGGGGGAATCCTCTGGAGGGCGAGGGGTTAATGATGGTTTACATAGTTACAGCAAGGCAACGTTCGTTTTGGAGTCTCGCAGGACCCCTTCATCGGACATGTGACGTTCCAGCCGACGGCCGCTGCAGCGCCCACCTACGCATACAGCCATTTCTTGCAGGAAAGTGTTCGTTGGGATTGTACATTTTTCTTGCTGATGGGATTCAGGGACTCAGTGCCTGTGTGAATGGAGCCGCAAGTGCCGCTGACAGTGGTGAAGGAAGCACTGGATGGGAATTACAAATCTCAGCTCATTGTACAACACGGCAGTCATTAGTAACCTTCACATAAATGCTTCATAATAAAAACAATGACAAAAAAAAGTCCACAATGTTGCAAGTCCCATATATACAGATTGGAGGATATGGTGATGTAAGGAGCCGTCATCAACCTGCAGGACAAGCTGTCTGATTCATGCCAGGGTCCAATCACATGATCCCTCTCGGTGGGGGAATAATCAGCACATAATGTATATTTCTAATAGTATAATCCTCCACCCCGGGGAGAGCGCACGCCTATGTCTTGTCTTATGTAATGGATTATTTAACTTACATCAGGTGACAACACCTCCCGCCTTATCCCTTGTCAAAGGAAACGACTCTTTACATAATCCGGCGTCACATTTCCACATATGTATTACAAATGTCATTCACCTTTCTATGACAATGGAGTTGTATGCCAGCCATGGCCTGCCCACGGGCACCACACAGACAATGCTCCTGCCTCTGGGAAGTCACTGGGGTCTAATTAAACTCATCCAGACTTAAAGTGTTACTAAACCCTGGACCCCGCATTCACTATATCCGCTCTCCCCGGACCCCGCATTCACTGTATCCACTCTCCCCGGACCCCGCATTCACTATATCTGGTCTCCCCGGACCCCGCATTCACTATATCCGCTCTCCCCGGACCCCGCATTCACTGTATCCACTCTCCCCGGACCCTGCATTCACTATATCCGCTCTCCCCGGACCCCGCATTCACTATATCCGCTCTCCCCGGACCCTGCATTCACTATATCCGCTCTCCCCGGACCCCGCATGCACTATATCCGCTCTCCCCGGACCCCGCATGCACTATATCCGCTCTCCCCGGACCCTGCATTCACTATATCCGCTCTCCCCGGACCCCGCATTCACTATATCCGGTCTCCCCGGACCCTGCATTCACTATATCCGCTCTCCCCGGACCCCACATTCACTATATCCGCTCTCCCCGGACCCCACATTCACTATATCCGCTCTCCCCGGACCCCGCATTTACTATATCCGGTCTCCCCGGACCCCGCATTCACTATATCCGGCCTCCCCGGCCCTGCATTGACTATATCCGCTCTCCCCGGCCCTGCATTCACTATATCCGCTCTCCCCGGACCCCGCATTCACTATATCCGCTCTCCCCGGACCCTGCATTCACTACATCCGCTCTCCCCGAACCCTGCATTCACTATATCCGCTCTCCCCGGACCCTGCATTCACTATATCCGCTCTCCCCGGACCCTGCATTCACTATATCCCCTCTCCCCGGACCCCGCATTCACTATATCCGCTCTCCCTGGACCCTTCATTCACTATATCCCCTCTCCCCGGACCCTGCATTCACTATATCCGCTCTCCCCGGACCCTGCATTCACTATATCCCCTCTCCCCGGACCCTGCATTCACTATATCCCCTCTCCCCGGACCCCGCATTCAGTATATCCGGTCTCCCCGGACCCTGCATTCACTATATCCGCTCTCCCCGGACCCCGCATTCACTATATCCGCTCTCCCCGGACGCTGCATTCACTATATCCGCTCTCCCCGGACCCTGCATTCACTATATCCGCTCTCCCCGGACCCGGCATTCACTATATCTGCTCTCCCCGGACCCTGCATTCACTATATCCACTCTCCCCGGACGCTGCATTCACTATATCCGCTCTCCCCGGACCCTGCATTCACTATATCCGGTCCCCCCGGACGCTGCATATCCAGTCTCCTTGGACCCTGCATTCACTATATCTGGTCTCCCACAGTACACAGAACATGAAAATGCAATTATTTTAGTAAATGTAAACTGCTAAATCCCTTTTCTCATCAGCAGTATAGAGCAGTCTTGTGACTTCTATCAGTGTCCAGCACAGCACTTGTTAAAGCTTGTAGGAGGAATATTCATTCTCCCCTGATTGTCCTATGAGCCTGCAGGACCCCTGACCCTCTGTCTGGAAAGTGCTGATTGGCCCTGTGCTGATCACATGCACTCTCCCAAGAAAAAAAAAAAAAAAACTCTCTAGCAATACACACCAAACTGAGCATGTGCAGCTTGCCCCCAAGGCTGTGTGCTATCAGCAGATGGATTGGGGACAGTGGAAGAAGGGGAGGATCAGAGAAGTCAGGATCAAACAGCCTTTTTACACAATGCGGAGGATTAACCCCTTAGGTTCCACAGTGAGTATAACCAGCATGCTTTACTGCATCTGCAGACTGATTGTACTGCTGGGGGTTTAGTAACACTTTAATGCATGCTGGGTTACTGGTAATACAATATCAGAGGAAAGAATGACTCCAGACCTGTATGAATGAACACAGTTTGCTTCTAAAGTCATTAATGGTCTAAGTTGCCAATTCAGCCTAACGTGCCAAGAATCAGAAATATGTCATTCTTAGCAATGCACTACCATGGCCTTACTGCAGGGGTCCCTAAACCACGGCCCGCAGGCCACAGCCAGCCCACTACAGGATTGCAGCTGTCTTGCAGCTAGGGTCAGGTTCCCCCGCTGCACTGTGATCATCGTGGATCGTGTACATCGATTTTTTTTATAGCACACAAATATTTGTAAAACATATCATGTGGCCCTCATTCTAAAATGTATGGAGACCCCAGCCTTAGTGCATTGGGACGCCATTCACACTCCATGGCACGCATGTAATGTGTGTTACCCCAACACAGACGTGTAAATGGATCTAGTTCAGGCCTGGGACAGACATGCATCTACAGCGTAGGCGTGGGACTGACAGGGATCTACAGCGCAGGTCTGGGACAGACATGGATCTACAGCGCAGGTCTGGGACAGACATGGATCTACAGCGCAGGCGCGGGACAGACATGCATCTACAGCGCAGGTCTGGGACAGACATGGATCTACAGCGCAGGCGCGGGACAGACATGCATCTACAGCGCAGGCGCGGGACTGACAGGGATCTACAGCTCAGACCCGGGATAGACATGGATCTACAGCGTAGGCGCGGGACTGACTGGGATCTACAGCGCAGGCCTGGGACATACATGGATCTACAGCACAGGTCTGGGACAGACATGGATCTACAGCTCAGACCCGGGACAGACATGGTTCTACATTGCAGGCCCATAACTGACATGGTTCTACAGTGCAGGCCCGGAACTGACATGGTTCTACAGTGCAGGCCCGGGACAGACATGGATCTACAGCTCAGACCTGGGACAGACATGGATCTACAGCTCAGACCTGGGACAAACATGGATCTACAGCTCAGACCTGGGACAGACATGGTTCTACATTGCAGGCCCGGAACTGACATGGTTCTACATTGCAGGCCTGGAAATTACATGGTTCTACAGTGCAGGCCCGGGACAGACATGGTTCTACAGTGCAGGCCCGGAACTGACATGGTTCTACAGTGTAGGCCCGGAACTGACATGGTTCTACAGTGCAGGCCCGGAACTAACATGGTTCTACAGTGCAGGCCCGGGACAGACATGGATCTACAGTGCAGGCTCGGAACTGACATGGTTCTACAGCGCAGGCTCGGGACTGACACGGTTCTACAACGTAGGCCCGGGACAAACATGGATCTACAGCCCAGGCTTGGGACTGACATGGTTCTACAGCTCAGACCTGGGACTGACATGCATCTACAGTGCAGGCTTGGGACTGGCATGGATCTACGACACAGACCCAGGAATGGCATGGATCTACAGCACCAACCTGGAAATGACATAGATCTAAAGTGCAAGCGCAGGACTGACATGGATCTACAGCGCAGACTCAGGACTGACATTAATCTACAGCGCAGACCCAGGACTGACATGAATCTACAGTGCAGACCCAGGACTGACATGAATCTACAGCACACACCCAGGATTGACATGGATCTACAGCGCAGACTCAGGACTGACATGGATCTACAGCACAGACCCAGGACAGACATGGATCTACAGCGCAGACTCAGGACTGACATGGATCTACAGCACAGACCCAGGACTGACAAGGATCTACAGCGCAGACCCAGGACTGACATGGATCTACAGTGCAGACCCAGGACTGACATGAATCTACAGCACACACCCAGGATTGACATGGATCTACAGCGCAGACTCAGGACTGACATGGATCTACAGTGCAGACCCAGGACTGACATGGATCTACAGCGCAGACCCAGGACTGACATGGATCTACAGCGCAGACCCAGGACTGACATGGATCTACAGCGCAGACCCAGGACTGACATGGATCTACAGCACAGGCCCAGGCAAGAGTCGCTCACGAGAGAGACTCAGTAGGATCATCTCACAAGAGGGCGCAGACCTTCTGCTCCCGGCTGATTACAGCTTTTGAAATCTACACTTTCTAATGGACTTTAAGGACTGGTTGGGCCGGGCTGATCGGAGAATTTCCAAGAATCCCACAAGCTGTATTTGGAACGTCTGGCACGGTGCAGTCTGGCTGGATTTCTGAAGAATATGCCACTGATGTGAGAATTGGGCAGCCCCGCGAAACGTGAGAGCCAGGAATCACAGAGAGAGAAAATCCTCAAAGGGATGAAAAGTCTGGACAGCGATTTTCACAAAGGTATTCCAGACATGTGACTGCGCTACACAAACCCGGCCGCCTCTCCTGAAGCTGCCCCATCGGATCCGGCTGACATGATGCAACACCGGTGCCGTGTTACCAAGCGAGGACAAGGTGGAACACGCACGGCTCATACAGGAAATCCGGATCCTACCGCAAAACCACAGACAGCCTTAACTCCTGTCCTGCCGCAGCCCTGCACACCATGCCAGTCATTGCAGGATCCTCCACTGACCCTGTCCACAGAACTGCAACCAGCAGAGAGAACAAGAGAAGTGGGACTGTGCACAATACATACCTACAGACTAAGGACTGAGAATGACACCCGGCATCCGGGACAGGAGAAGGGGGACTGTGCACAATACATACCTACAGACTAAGGACCGAGAATGACACCCGGCATCCGGGACAGGAGAAGGGGGACTGTGCACAATACATACCTACAGACTAAGGACCGAGAATGACACCCGGCATCCGGGACAGGAGAAGTGGGACTGTGCACAATACATACCTACAGACTAAGGACCGAGAATGACACCCGGCATCCGGGACAGAAGTGGGACTGTGCACAATACATACCTACAGACTAAGGACCGAGAATGACACCCGGCATCCGGGACAGAAGTGGGACTGTGCACAATACATACCTACAGACTAAGGACCGAGAATGACACCCGGCATCCGGGACAGGAGAAGTGGGACTGTGCACAATACATACCTACAGACTAAGGACCGAGAATGACACCCGGCATCCAGGACAGAAGTGGGACTGTGCACAATACATACCTACAGACTAAGGACCGAGAATGACACCCGGCATCCGGGACAGAAGTGGGACTGTGCACAATACATACCTACAGACTAAGGACCGAGAATGACATCCGGCATCCGGGACAGAAGTGGGACTGTGCACAATACATACCTACAGACTAAGGACCGAGAATGACACCCGGCATCCAGGACAGGAGAAGTGCTACTGTGCACAATACATACCTACAGACTAAGGACCGAGAATGACACCCGGCATCCAGGACAGAAGTGGGACTGTGCACAATACATACCTACAGACTAAGGACCGAGAATGACACCCGGCATCCGGGACAGAAGTGGGACTGTGCACAATACATACCTACAGACTAAGGACCGAGAATGACACCCGGCATCCGGGACAGAAGTGGGACTGTGCACAATACATACCTACAGACTAAGGACCGAGAATGACACCCGGCATCCGGGACAGAAGTGGGACTGTGCACAATACATACCTACAGACTAAGGACCGAGAATGACACCCGGCATCCGGGACAGGAGAAGTGGGACTGTGCACAATACATACCTACAGACTAAGGACCGAGAATGACATCCGGCATCCGGGACAGAAGTGGGACTGTGCACAATACATACCTACAGACTAAGGACCGAGAATGACACCCGGCATCCGGGACAGGAGTGGGACTGTGCACAATACATACCTACAGACCAAGGACCGAGAATGACACCCGGCATCCGGGACAGAAGTGGGACTGTGCACAATACATACCTACAGACTAAGGACCGAGAATGACATCCGGCATCCGGGACAGGAGAAGTGGGACTGTGCACAATACATACCTACAGACTAAGGACCGAGAATGACACCCGGCATCCGGGACAGAAGTGGGACTGTGCACAATACATACCTACAGACTAAGGACCGAGAATGACACCCGGCATCCAGGACAGAAGTGGGACTGTGCACAATACATACCTACAGACTAAGGACCGAGAATGACACCCGGCATCCGGGACAGAAGTGGGACTGTGCACAATACATACCTACAGACTAAGGACCGAGAATGACACCCGGCATCCGGGACAGAAGTGGGACTGTGCACAATACATACCTACAGACTAAGGACCGAGAATGACACCCGGCATCCGGGACAGGAGAAGTGGGACTGTGCACAATACATACCTACAGACTAAGGACCGAGAATGACATCCGGCATCCGGGACAGAAGTGGGACTGTGCACAATACATACCTACAGACCAAGGACCGAGAATGACACCCGGCATCCGGGACAGAAGTGGGACTGTGCACAATACATACCTACAGACTAAGGACCGAGAATGACATCCGGCATCCGGGACAGGAGAAGTGGGACTGTGCACAATACATACCTACAGACTAAGGACCGAGAATGACACCCGGCATCCGGGACAGAAGTGGGACTGTGCACAATACATACCTACAGACTAAGGACCGAGAATGACACCCGGCATCCGGGACAGGAGTGGGACTGTGCACAATACATACCTACAGACTAAGGACCGAGAATGACACCCGGCATCCGGGACATGAGAAGTGGGACTGTGCACAATACATACCTACAGACTAAGGACCGAGAATGACACCCGGCATCCGGGACAGAAGTGGGACTGTGCACAATACATACCTACAGACTAAGGACCGAGAATGACACCCGGCATCCGGGACAGGAGAAGTGGGACTGTGCACAATACATACCTACAGACTAAGGACCGAGAATGACACCCGGCATCCGGGACAGAAGTGGGACTGTGCACAATACATACCTACAGACTAAGGACCGAGAATGACACTCGGCATCCGGGACAGGAGAAGTGGGACTGTGCACAATACATACCTACAGACTAAGGACCGAGAATGACACCCGGCATCCAGGACAGAAGTGGGACTGTGCAGAGCCCATACATACAGAATAAGGACAGATATAGAGAATGACACCCGGCATGCAGGACAGGAGAAGTGGGACTGTGCAGAGTCCATACATACAGAATGAGGACAGATACCAAGAATGACACCCGGCATGCAGGACAGGAGAAGTGGGACTGTGCAGAATCCATACATAAATAAGGACATATACCGAGAATAACACCCGGCATCCAGGACAGGAGAAGTGGGACTGTGCAGAGTCCATACATACAGAACAAAGATAGATACCGAGAATGACACCCGGCACCCAGGACAGAAGTACTACAGTGCAGATTCTATGCATTCAGAATAAAACATATATATGGAGCTTTTCTTGATATTAAAATTAGAAAACGAATGCTTTACATATAAAAGATGATTCTAAGCTGACAATTGGGTCCACTTATGGGGCACAAATCAGAACCAAAATGACAAGTGGCCCAAACAGATGCATTGAATTACTATGAATGTACTAAGATACGGAATACGTTACACATTGAGGTCAGGGTCCAGCTCCCAGTACTACTTATTGATTTTCCTGTATAAACGGCTCATTATCTGTTCTGATTTTTATCTGGAAGATGGAGAAGGTATGTTTGGGTTCGGTAAGGACCAAAGTGTTTGGGTCTTGGTTCTACGTAGCCCACGTCCAGGCTCAGAGGTATGTATAGGATGACAGGTGCTGGATGCCGGGCCTGCGGCATGTAGATAGTACACGTCTCTTGGTGTGTCAGACACTTTGATGTCTGTTTTGTCTTTAGAGATCAGTGACCCGGATTGTATTATGAGTGAAGATTTACTGTAGATAGAGGAATCACACTCTGCCTTGGAACTGTCCCAACAATGCGGTTCATGTATGGAGATGTAGAAATCACAACTCTCTTACTTGGCCATCATGAACATCATCAACGTATCATGAAATACACACTAACCAGGCAGAAAAAGTGAATCCTCCATGACACAAATGTAAGTGTGGAATGTTTCCAAAATATACTTATACATGATTGCGGAGAAGAACATTGGCCCACAGAGGCTTAAACTTCAAAATAAGTACATTGATTTAGTTTCTTTCAGGTGAAATAAACAGAAAATACTCAAATTTACTACAACACTTTCCACATATCTCCTCTACCTTTCCTTCCTTCATCAACCTCAATCATAACCTCTGCCTTCCCCCTGTTCATTACCCTCCACCCCTCATCCATACCTTTCCTTCCTTCACCTTCCACCATCACCTCTGCCTTCCCCCTCTTCATTACCCTCCACCCCTCATCCCTACCTTTCCTTCTTTCACCCTCCACCATCACCTCTGCCTTCCCCCTCTTCATTACCCTCCACCCCTCATCCCTACCTTTCCTTCTTTCACCCTCCACCATCACCTCTGCCTTCCCCCTCTTCATTAAACTCCACCCCTGATCGATAGCTTTCCTTCCTTCACCCTCCACCATCACCTCTGCCTTCCCCCTCTTCATTACCCTCCACCCCTCATCCATACCTTTCCTTCCTTCACCCTCCACCATCACCTCTGCCTTCCCCCTCTTCACTACCCTCCACCCCTCATCCATAGCTTTCCTTCCTTCACCTTCCACCATCAGCTCTACCTTCCCCTTATTCATTACCTTCCACCCCTCATCCATACCTTTCCTTCCTTCACCCTCCAACCATCACCTCTACCTTCCCTTACTGCATTACCCTCCACTCATCACCTCCACCTTCTCATCCCTAATAGACCTCCATTTTCACTTCTACCTTCCTTTCCTTAATCACCCTCCAGCCATCAGCTCTACCTTTCCTTCCTTCTTCACCCTCCACCATCACATCTTCCTTCAGCGCCCTACACCCATCACTTCTACTTCCCATTTTTCATCACTCTTCACTATCACCTCTACCCTCCCTTCCTTCTTCACCCTCCACCATCACCTCTATCTTTTCTTCCTTCATCAACCTCCAGCATCACATCTGCTTTCCTTTCCTTTATCACCCTTACTATCACCTCTACCTTCCCTTCTTTCATCACCCCCCACCTTTCAAATCTGCCTTCCCTTCTTTCAGCGCCATTCACCTCTACTTTCTCTTCCTTCATTTCCCTCCACCTATCTCCTCTACCTACCCCTCCTTCATTTCCCTTCACCAATCACCACTGCCTACCCTTCCTTCATGGCCTTCCACCCTTTACCTCTACTTTCTTTTCCTTCTTCACCCTCCCCCAGCCACATCTAACTTCCCTTCCTTCATCACCCTCCACTATCGCCTCTTTTTCTCCCTCCACCATCAACTCTACCTTTCTTTCCTTTTTCGTTCTCCACTCATCATGTCTACTTTTTCATCTCTAATATCCCTTCACTGTCACCTCTACCTTCCCTTTCTTCATCATCTTCCACCCATCACACCTTCCTTCCCTTTCTTCATCACCCTCCACCATCACCTCTATCTTCGCTGCCCTCATCACCCTCCACCGTCACCTCTACCTCCCTGCCTTCATCACCCTCCACCATCGCCTCTTTTTCACCCTCTACCATCACCTCTACTTTTCTTTCCTTCTTCCTTCTCCACTCATCATGTCTACTTTTTCATCTCTAATATCTCTTCACTGTCACCTCTACATTCCCAATCTTCATCATCTTCAACCCATTACCCCTTCCTTCCCTTTCTTCATCACCCTCCACCATCACCTCTACCTTCCCTGCCCTCATCACCCTCCACCATCACCTCTACCTCCCTGCCTTCATCACCCTCCACCATCACTTCTACCTTCCCTTCCTTCTCTAACCTCCACACTCACCTCCACCATCCTCTCTTTCACCACCAATCACCTGTACCTTCCCATCCCTAATACCCCTCCAGCCATCATCTCTAGCTTTCCTTCTCTAATACCCCTCCAGCCATCATCTCTAGCTTCCCTTCTCTAATATCCCTCCAGCCATCATCTATAGCTTCCCTTCTCTAATATCCCTCCAGCATCGCCTCTACCTTCCCTTCCCTAACATCCTTCCACCATCGTCTCTACCTTCCCTTTCTTAATATCCCTCCACCTATCACTTCTACTTTCTCTTTCCTAATATTTCCCCATCCATTCTCTCTACCTTCTCTCCTTTAATTTCTCTACATGCATAACTTTTGAGGTTTTCTCATCACCCTCCATAGCTATCATCTCTACCTTCCCTTCCCTCAAACATCACCCTTGATGAACTAACATAGCAATCATACAAAGTTCCAGGAAGGCCCGGGGTAAGAAGAAAGAAGACCTGAACGAAGGGCCGGCATGACAGGGGTTAAAGTGGGTTGGGAGAGAGGCAGAGTCCCATTAGCATAGGGGGGAGTCAAAATAGTTAAGGAAGGAGTGGGGGGAGCTACGAGGGGTGGTCTTACAGTGTGTGGCAGGGGGTTTTCAGTCTGGAGAGAGTTTTCACAGGGCAAACTTCCCTCGCGCCTGCCCTTTGTTTGATGGTTTTTCTTGGTGGTGGTTGTGTCATATTGGTGCTGGGGAACGGCCGGCGGGGTGCAAGGTCCTCTTTGGTTAAGGTGGGCACAAGAAAAGGCACTTTGTAGGAACCCGTCTGAGGTAGGGCTTCCAGTTGTTCTGGTGGGGGTATCTGCAGTGGTGTCTCCGAGTCAGTGATGCTGCGGCTGGAGGCCTAGTTAAGCAGGACCAAGGTATTAGTTTTCTTCATGCCTATTGCGACCTTAAAAGAACGTATGTTTATACTGTGTTTTCTGTTATTTAAAAAATGTTATTTATTGATGGTTGTAATAAAAGGCCGGTTTTGGGCCATTAACTCCATTTGTTGTCAGTGTGGTGGTTACTTGGGTTAAGGATGGGGGTAGGTATTGGTTTAGTGGGACTTACAAGCCATCTTTAGTCCCCTGGTCATTTCTTTTATGCGTCTTTCGGTAGCATCATTTCACCAGTTATGTTAAAACTCAGATAATAAAGACTTCAATGTGAAGAACATGCACCTCACCCCCTCAGTCTCCGCCCGAATCACACACCTACTGAGCGACATATCAGACTGGATGTCGTTCCACTTCCTTAAACTGAACCTCTCCAAAACCGAGTTTCTTGTCTTCCCCCCAGCCCGGACACCACCCCCCCATTGACTTCTCCATCATGTCCAACAATGCCACCATCAGGCCCGCCCCGCAGGCCAGAGTACTTGGTGTCATTCTGGACTCCAACCTATCCTTCCAGCTCCAAGTCCAATCTTTAACAAACTCATGCAGACTCCACCTCCGCAACATCGCCAAAATCCGCACATTCCTAACCCCAGAAACCACTAAACAGCTCATCCACTCCCTCATCATATCACGACTCGACTACTGCAACTCCCTCCTCACTGGCCTGCCTCGCCGCTGGCTATCCCCGCTTCAGTCCATCCTGAATACGGCTGCCAGACTCATTCACCTCACCAACCGCTCCGTTTCCGCCACCCCCTCTGCCAATCCCTCCACTGGCTTCCGATTGCACAACGGATCAAATTCAAAATCCTAACACTGACGTACAAAGCTGTCCACCATACTGCCCCGAACTACATCACCGACCTAATATCCAAGTACCACCCAACACGCACACTCCGCTCCTCACAAGACCTCCTTCTCTCTAGTTCCCTGGTCTCCTCCTCCCATGCCCGCTTCCAGGACTTCTCCAGGGTGTCACCCATCCTCTGGAACTCCCTGCCCCAACCCATCAGATTATCAACTACTCTCCTCTCCTTTAGGCGCCCTGGTCTCCTCCTCCCATGCCCGCCTCCAGGACTTCTCCAGGGTGTCACCCATCCTCTGGAACTCCCTGGCCCAACCCATCAGATTATCACCTACTTTCCTCTCCTTTAGGCGCACCCTGAAAACCCATCTCTTCAGGGAAGCCTACCCCACCCTAACTTGCCGACCTCCTCCACTCTTCCTACCACTCCATCCCCCACAGCTATCTCCTCCTGTGCCACCATCCCCTCCCTCCTAGATTGTAAGCTCCAAGGAGCAGGGCCCTCGAACCACTCATGTTTGCATTGTATTGTATTGTTATTGTTCTGTCCCCCATTGTAATGTACAGCGCTGAGCGAACTATTATTTATAAATACTGTATAATAATAATAATACCCTGGGGATGGGGGAGATTGAAGACCATAAGAAACTGTGCTTCTCATAGCACACACCATAACCCTGATGACTGCGATACATTATTTATGCCAATTGTGTGCTTCTCTTATTTTCTCCAAAGCTTCATAGAGACGCCCCTCATCAGGTGGCTGAAAGATATAATAATGGCATTAGTTCTTGTAGCTCTCCAGCAATCCTGCCATCACCCTTCCACTGCCAGAGGGTCAGAAGCCACAGATAGGCCTGCACTGCCCCCTGCTGTGTATCAGATAACCTGCGATGGTGCCGGTGGCTTCCTCTTTGCACCTGATACTGCTGTGGCAGACCGCTGGAGGAACAACATCTGGACTCTCTTTATTTCTCGGGTTATGGAAGATTACAGAACTGAATACTCTTTACTGGGAAGTTTTTTTTTTTTATTGAGTCAGGATAATCATGCACAATATTTCATCATCTCCATTCTGCAGCATTTCATATTCTTCAGCACGAACAAGCATGTGAACATAACAAATGCTGGTGTAACATATCACAGATGTCAGTAAAACATAACACGGATCTACGGCTATCGCTTAAAAGTTGTTTCGGAAATGTTATCAACGGCGCTCAATCTGCATTCTTTTATATAGAAGCTGAGAAACGTAATCACAGCTATTTTGGAACGAAGCGGTCTGACGAGTTACCAGCTCGTAATCTCAGACAGAACGAAACATTCAAATAAACTGTTTTGTTTTTCTTTTCAATGCGACGAAGTTTTGACTAAACGAGTGAGATGAAAATGACTGTAAAATGGCAAGAGTGCTCAAAATGGAAATGTTTGCTGTTCGAAATTTGTACCATTTTCTTGGAAAATTGTTTTCTGTGCTGATTCTGGGTGTTTTGTGGTGGAGTCAATTTTACAGCAATTATACTGCCCACTGCTCTTTGCATTGCTAGGGATTGCAATATGCCTTTTTTAAGATCTCTTGCCACTCCAAATTGGGCACCCCATCAGGTTAGAAACCCCTCCTTGGAGCCTACTCCCAGGGGCGGACTGACCATTTGGAAACTCGGCACAGCCCGAGGGCCCGGAGTCAGTAGGGGGCTCCATGAGATGCCCCTGGTACCTTTTTCATAGGCTTTTTTTGAGTTTGGGCAGGGACACAGGGGCCCCATGATCCCCTATTGCCCGGGGGCCCCATGAGTTGTCAGTCTGCCCCTGCCTACTCCATAAAAGCCATGATTTCCATACACTGCACCAAAAAAGCCTGAAACAGCTGTATGCAGTTTGGAACAAATGGCTGCACTGATGGGACGGGGGACAAAAGGGTCATGTGCCCTGGGCATAGTGGCTCTATGTACTCCAGCAGCTACCTACTCCCTACATCTCACTGACAGGAGTGTCTGCAGTGCCACCCCTGTCAGCAGGGGTTTTTTTGTCCGGAGCACGGAGGTACTCAGTACTGCCACCTCCGGCACTAGCTCTGCACTTACCATTGTTACTTGTTCAAAAAGCAGAAGCCAGCTTCCTGTGCCAGCTTCTGTTTACAAGTGACAGTGCACCCAAAGCTGCCAGGAGGCTGAGCTGTCATGCCCTGGGCACAGTGGCCCTATGTGCTCCAGCAGCTACCTACTCCCTACATCTCACTGACAGGAGTGTCTGCAGTGTCACCCCTGTCAGCAGGGAGCACGGAGGTACTCGGTACTGCCACCTCCAGCACTAGCTCTGCACTTACTGTTGTTACTTGTTCAAAAAGCAGAAGCCAGCTTCCTTTGCTAGCTTCTGTTTACAAGTGACAGTGCACCCCAAGTGACCGCGGCTGCCAGGAGGCTGAGCTGTCATGCAGCAGAGCAGGGAACACTCACACGGCGCATGACAGCCCGGCTTCCCGGCCTAGTCCTTCTGGACTAAGGATTGGGTAAATTACTGGGGTTGGGTGGAAGAGTTCTGTACTGGGATAAGGGGCTCAGGAGAGTCCAAATCCTCCTGAGCTATCCCGCCACGAAGTAGTTTCCCATCTTCTCTCTGGGCGTTGGATGACCTTGGCCCAGCACTGAGTGACTTTATAATATTGGGCTACAGTTGAGCTATACACAAACACTTCTAAATGTGCATCTGACTGCTGGGCCATAAAGGACTGATTTGCATGGCTCTACCCACTGCCCTGATATGAGGAATAATCTGTGACGAGTCCAAAACACCCAAAACAAACATGTGAGCATGTGAGTTTTCACTAAGTGGAGATAAAGTTGGCAGGGCAGAGGACAAGAGAGCATGGTACTCGGGGGTAAGGAGGACCTGGTGAAGATGGGTCAGGAGGGTATGGTACTCGGGGGTAAGGAGGACCTGGTGAAGATGGGTCAGGAGGATACAGTACTGGGAGGGTCAGGAGGGCATGGTGCAGGGCGGTCAGGTGGGCATTGCACAGGGGGTTTAGCGGAGGACGGTACTGGGTGGGGTAAGTAGGGTATGATATTGAGGACTCAGGAGGGCAGAGTAAGGGGGGATCAGGTGGGCACAGTGCAGATAGTTCTAGAGGACACAGCATGGGGGGTTCAGGTGGGCACTGTACAGGGGAGTCAGGAGGGTATGGTCCTGGGGGGTCAGGAGGACAGAGTAAAGGGGGGTCAGGAGAGTATGGTACTGGATGGTCTGGAGGGCAAGGTGCAGGGAGTTCAGGAGTGCATGGTGCAAGGAGGTAAGGAGTGCATGGTCCAGGGGGGTCAGGAGGGCATGGTGCAAGGAGGTCAGGAGGGCATGGTCCAGGGGGGTCAGGAGGGCATGGTGCAAGCAGGTCAGGAGGGCATGGTCCAGGGGAGTCAGGAGGGCATGGTGCAAGCAGGTCAGGAGGGCATGGTCCAGGGGAGTCAGGAGGGCATGGTGCAAGGAGGTCTGAAGGGCATGGTGCAGGTGGGTCAGGAGGGCATGGTGCAAGGAGGTCTGAAGGGCATGGTGCAGGTGGGTCAGGAGGGCATGGTGCAGGGGAGTCAGGAGGACACGGTGTAGGGAGGTCAGGAGGGTATACTACTGGGGGGTCAGGAAGCCACAAAAAATGCTTTTCTTATGCAGAGTGGCATAGGGAAACTACCACAGCAGAGCTGCATCAGTGCCTGAAGGCCGCTAGTGACGCAGCCTTAGGGGATAACACATGGAAAACACAGGGTTGGCAACATGGGGACCTGTTCGTGATCACCTGCCCACAGTCGACAGGTAGATTGTGACTGACCCCCGCTCTATAGTGTGCACTTCTCTCAATCCAGAGCACTAAGTGTCATTTCTGTCTGCTGCCTCCTTCCTTTGCTATCAGCATGAATCACTTCTGACAAATTTTCCTGACGCCAAGAGAAAAAAAGGTAACAGGCTCTGACACGCAGCCTGTGATTGACAGCCTCAGCTCTGTTCCTGTGTCTTTTGTGGAGGGATGTGTATCCCTTCCCTCCGATCAACTCTCAGAGCTCTCCTCACTGTTTACAACCTCTTTAAAGAAAAATGCCATGCATGGTATATTTTTGCATAATAAAATTGGTCCAGCTTGGACCAATGTAACTATGTATATATAAATATGTATATACCATACCTGGCTGATGGCCCTGGAAACCGGAAATCACAGAAAGAGACATCGTTACTACAGCGATCTCCACTTGCTTCAGGGTCCCATGGAAAGTGTTCTCTGATTGGATGAGGTGCAGAGGCAGGGTGGTGGTATCACACTCTTCACAATGCAGCAGGCCAGCTGCTCAGCATGGATGCAAATGGAAATCATGGGAATAGTGGTGAGGCAGTGGTAGGGGTACTGTTCAGGGGCGGACTGACAACTCATGGGGCCCCCGGGCAATAGGGGATCATGGGGCCCCTGTGTCCTTGCCCAAACTCAAAAAAGCCTATGAAAAAGGTACCAGGGGTATCTCATGGGGCCCCCTACTGACCCCGGGCCCTCGGGCAGTGCCCGAGTTTCCAAATGGTCAGTCCGCCCCTGGGCAGTGGTGTCTACTTTAATGAATTCCAGCTTCCAGGGGCATTGGCTAGGTATGGTATATACAGTACATAGCCAGTCCAAGATGGACCAATGTAACTATGTAAAAATATGCTATGCCTGGAATTCTTCTTTAACTATTGTCAGGGCTTTTTTCCCCCCTTTCAGGTCACCCCTTGTCTCCGCTCCCTACCCACCTCCAAGCACCGCCCCTATCAAATGTGTTACTGATAACAAGAAAAGCAGTAAAATAGATCCCCTGTTGCCAGAAACTATAGACCCCCCATCAACAACAGATCCCCACAACAAAATAGGTCCTCCCACAACAACAATAGATCCTCTGCAACAAAATACTCCATTCCCCCAGCAAAAAGGGATCCACCCTAGCAGCAATAGTCCCTACCAGCAACAATAGATCTCCCAGCAGCCAGCATCAAAAGACCCTCCAGCAGCCATCAAAAATAGACCCCTCCCCCCTAAAAAAGTACACTCTATTGCCTTTACAAGCACACAAACTTTAATGGCCCCCCAGTCTTAGTCCGTAGGGTTCAATATTGAGTTGGCCCCGCCCTTTGCAGCTATAACAGCTTCAACTCTTCTGGGAAGGCCGTCCACAAGGTTTAGGAGGGTGTCTATGGGAAGGTTGGACCATTCTTCCAGAAGAGCATTTGTGAGGTCAGGCACTGATGTCGGGGGAGGAGGCCTGGCTCGCAGTCTCCGCTCTAATTCATCCCAAAGGGGTTCTATGGGGTTGTGGTCAGGACTCTGTGCAGGACAGTCAAATTCCTCCACCCCAAACTCATTCATCCTTGTCTTTATGGACCTTACTTTGTGCGCATTCATGTTGGAAGAAGAAGGGGCCATCCCTAAACTGTTCCCACAAAGTTGGAAGCATGAAATTGTCCAAAATGTCTTGGTATGTTGCCGCCTTAAGAGTTCCCTTCACTGGAACTAGGGGGCCAAGCCCAACCCCTGAGAAACAACCCCACACCATAATCCCCCCTCCACCAAACTTTACACTTGCCACAATGCAATCAGGCAAGTACCGTTCTCCTGGCAACCACCAAACCCAGACATGTCCATCGGACTGCCAGACAGAGAAGTGTGATTGGTCACTCCAGAGAACGTGTCTCCACTGCTCTAGAGTCCAGTGGTGGCGTGCTTTACACCACGGCATCCGACGCTTTGCATTGCACTTGGTGATGGAAGGCTTGGATGCAGCTGCTCGGCCATGGAAACCCATTCCATGAAGCTCTCTACGCACTGTTGTTGGGCTCATCTGAAGGCCACACCAAGTTTGGAGGTCTTTAGCTATTGACTCTGCAGACAGTTGGCGACTTCTGCGCACTGTTCACTTCAGCATGCGCTGACACCGCTGTGTCATGTGACATGGCCTACCACTTGGTGGCTGAGTTGCTGTTGTTCCCAGTGGCTTCCACTTTGTTATAAGCCCAATAACAGTTGAGCGTGGAATATTTAGTAGCCAGGAAATGTCACGGATGGACTTATTGCACAGGTGGCCACCTATCACGGGACCACGCTTGGAGTCACTGAGCTCCTGAGAGCGACCCATTCTTTCACCAATGTTTGTAGAAGCAGTCTGCATGCCTAGGGGCTTGATTTTGAAAAACCTGTGACCATGGAGGTGATTGGAACACCTGCATCCAATAATTTGGAGGGGTGTCCCAATACCTTTGGCAATATAGTGTATATCACTTTGGCAACATAAGATGCCCAAGAACATAAACACCCCCCCACCAGTGACAATAGATCCCACCAGTGAAAACGGATCCCATGCAGCCAGCATCAGTAGACCCTCCAGCACACCCCAGAAACGCTTGCCATTACTACATACATTCAGTGCTGGAGGTGCTGGAACTGTGTTCCTGCTGAAAAAAGGCTTGACTATTATTATTGTTACTTTTTACAATTATGATAACCAGGCACGGCACCAACACTACTAGGGATTGAGTAGAATAATGCCAGCCTGTGCCATTAGGGTGATATTGGGCTTGGCAGTGGTCATCTCCAGATCCCTGGCAGTGTTGTGGTGAAGAGCTGTATGCCTTCAGCCTTGAAGGGGTTAATCATCCACCTTGTCTTTGTGTGAAGATCTCAATCAATCCTCCATACTGGCGCCATCACCTCTTTCATCTCCAAACACAATCTTTCTGATCCAAGACGAAATAGGAGCCCCTACTGAGGAGTCATGTTTGTTATTAATGGTACAGCCGCTTTCTTATCTGCTGAGACGCCTTTCATCCCTGATGTGGGTGCTGAATGCAGCTCCATCCCACAAACACAACAAGGCAGAAACACCATCACAGGAGGAGACACTTTAAGACATAAGGGGGCACATGATGAAAACCGCTCTAATGGGGCCTCTACCAGCTTTGTAAAACAAAGATGTATCTTCATAAGCCACCTTGTGAGGATGCAAATTGTGTTTCATTGAAGACATGTATTTCATGAAGATATTTTGGAACAGGTCATTAATATATTTGTATACACTCACCGGCCACTTTATTAGGTACACCTGTTCAAATGCTTGGTAACACAAATTGCTAATCAGCCAATCACATGGCAGCAACTCAATACATTTAGGCATCTAGATGTGGTGAAGATGACTTGGTGATGTTCAAAACCGGGCATCAGAAGCAGAGTTGAGATGCTGACCACGTCTGTTTCAGAAGGTGAAATGCGGCCTGGCCGGTCCGCTTCCAAGTGGGAGGCTTCCTTCCAGGATAGCAAGTCCCCAGCCTGTCCCTTCTCATCTGGAACCTTTCCCTGCCACTAGTTACAGGCAGGGTCTCTCTCAGTACACTCACCACTCTCTAAGAATGCAAACCAAAATCCGGAGGCAGGGACTTATAAAGACCTTGCTGACCCAAGATGGCCACCAAGGGTCACATGAATGCAGCATAGCCAACCGGATTGCTGCCTCCATGACCCAGAAAACCCGAGAGGAACCATGTTTCCCTTGACTTCCAAGGTGTGGTAGCACTCAGTTGAGCACCAGCTATAGTGGAGAAAACAGACTGCACCTGACATACAGTTGTGTTCAAAATAATAGCAGTGTGTTGAAAAAAGTGAATAAAGCTGAAAATCCTTCTAATAGCTTTTATTTCCATCCACACAAATGCATTGGGAACACGACACATTCTATTCCAAATCAAAACATGAATTAAAATACATCAAATTTGTGTTGTTCCTCTAAAAAAATGGAAGAAAAGTGAATATTAGACGGTTCAAAAAAATCGCAGTGTTTGTATTCTTCTTTACAAACTCAAACATTCACTATATAAACTGAGAAATGTTTGAAGATTTTGCTTTCCTTTGAATGACTTCATGAATATTTGGTTGTAGTCGCACTGTTTCTGAGAACTGCTGTACATCTGTGTTGCATGGAGTCACCCAACTTCTGGCCCCTGTGATCAGGTATTCCAGCCCAGGATGATTGGACCACATTCAACAGTTCTTCTCTATTTCTTGGTTTTGCCTCAGAAACGGCATTTTTGATGTCACCCCACAAGTTTTCTATTGGATGAAGATCCGGGGATTGGGCTGGCCACTCCATAACGTCCATCTTGTTGGTCTGGAACCAAGATGTTGCACGTTTACTGGTGTATTTGGGGTCGTTGTCTTGCTGGAACACCCATTTCAAGGGCATTTCCTCTTCAGCATAAGGCAGCATGACCTCTTCCAGTATTCTGATGTATTCAAACTGATCCATGATCCCTGGTATGCGATAAATAGGCCCAACACCGTAGTATGTGAAACATCCCCATATCATGATGCTTGCACCACCATGCTTCACTGTCTTCACCGTGTACTGTGGCTTGAATTCAGTGTTTGGGGGTCGTCTGACAAACTGTCTCCGCCCACTAGACCCAAAAAGAACAATCTTACTTTCATCAGTCCACCAAATGTTGCGCCATTTCTCTTTAGGCCGGTCAATGTGCTCTTTGGCAAATTGTAACCTCTTCAGCACATCTTTTTTCCAACAGTGGGACTTTGCGGGGACTTCTTGCAGATAGCTTGGCTTCACATAGGCGTCTTCTAATTGTAACAGTCCTCACAGGGAACGTCACACCTTCTTTCATCTTCCTGGAGCTGATTGTTGGCTGAGTCCTCACAGGGAACATCACACCTTCTTTCATCTTCCTGGAGCTGATTGTTGGCTGAGTCCGCCCCATTTTGGCTATTCTTCTATCCACTCCAATGGTAGTTTTTCGCTTTCTTCCACGTCTTTCAGGTTTTGGTTGCCATTTTAAAGCATTTGCCATCATTTTAGCTGAGCAGCCGATCGTTTTCTGCACTTCTTTATATGTTTTCCCCTCTCCAATCAACTTTTTAATCAAGGTACGCTGTTCTTCTGAACAATGTCTGGAACGACCCATTTTCCTCCGAATTTCAGAGAGAAATGCACTGTAACCAGCATGGACAACATTTGCTACCTTCCTTCCTTCAATAAGGGCAATAATTGCCACCTGTTTTTCAAAGAATGAATAACCTCACTAATAGAACTCCACACTGCTATTATTTTGAACACGCCCCTCAATGAGTGATTCAATGACACAGAATCAGCAGCATGCATGTCATGACTGTTGGGTCTGTTGGATTTCTATTACTCTACTACACCTGCTAGGAAATGATTTGCCATGTAGAAATATCATTTCCACCAAAAACAGTGATTGATCCGGTTAGTGATGTCTGACTGCTATTATTTTGAACACAACTGTACATGCACATAAAGCTGGCCAGCAGGTTGAACGAAAAAAAAAACTGACTACATGCCCTCCATCAACACGTTGAAGGTGTGTGGGGGAATCAGGTCAGTTTTTTATGTCAACATGCTAGGTGAACGAAGAAACCTGACTCATCTATGGCCAGCTTTATGTGCAAGATTTATTCATGTTATTACTTTGTTCTTCTAAAGCTTTAAAGAGATTAAAGAGAGCTATCTTCAGACCTTCTGTGTCTTCTCTTGTTTTCTCTCAGCTATCCAGAATACACACAGTCCATAGATAATGTTGGTTGTTAGGTGGCAGCGTTCTTTAGAAGTAGACAACACTCTGGGAAGAAGACACAGCACAGTGTGATGTTTGGGCTGGAGATCTAGCAGTGGAGGCTACACAGCGGAACATCAATGTAAATTGAGAATCAGGGTTCATGGTCGGATCATGGTTCCCACCTATGCTCTCCTCAAATGGAGGCAGCTTGGGTGGCATTGGTGTAATAATTACTACTTATGCGTTTAATGGGAACATTGATCTAAGCACCGGTCTACATTTGTAAGATATAACCCCTCTGACTTAGGGACTGGCCTGTGCCTGGCAGCAATTATTGGGTAGCTAGCTTCTCCCCAGTGGCATTGACATCGATACAAAGACGAAGTATCTGATCGCCATTATTACATTAGATCAGAAGAAGAGTGAGGTCAGCAGGTCTTGGACTCTTAATTGAGGACCATCTGAACCCAATGTGCTAGGTAATACAAATACTGCCGGATGAAACACCAATTCTTCACACGTTGTCAGAGGAACAGCCACAGAGACTGGCTCTTCTTAGGGACCCCTCACACCGTCTACCAGGGGCGGACTGACCATTTGGAAACTCGGGCACTGCCCGAGGGCCCGGGGTCAGTAGGGGGCCCCATGAGATGCCCCTGGTACCTTTTTCATAGGCTTGAGTTTGGGCAAGGACACAGGGGCCCCATGATCCCTTATTGCCCGGGGGCCCCATGAGTTGTCAGTCCGCCCCTGTCGTCTACAACCATTGACAGTCTTAGGTCATCTTGTCTTGAAAAGGCCCTTGTGAAGGGTAGCTTTCGTTCAGGACACAAAGACACAGGCGGGTTTATGTTGCAGGCCCAAAAATGTATAAAGCAGAACTAAAAGTGCACTGATCCTTTAAAGGAAAATTCCAGCTTAGTTTAAAAAGTATATAACAATATCTATTTACTTCACAATCCATTTTATCATTTGAGGATATTAAATTTGACCTTTTCATGTCAAACCACAGCCAGCTATGATTTCCTACCACTGCAAAAAAAAATTCAAGAACCCTCCTCCTCCTGCAGTTGCCTTATTGCCTTCCCATAGATGCTGATTGTCCTGGATTTGCCATGACCCCATGGCCATGTCCCAGGATAACAGCACCAACTTTATTTGAGTTCTTGCATATTATTATTATGTATATGTGTAGTAACTCCTAAAGCCATTTATTGTAGAGAATGGGGACATCAGTAGGCAATTCCTGCAATTTAACAGTGGAATTTACATGGGACAACCCATACTATGGGCATGATGGACCATCCCTGCATATTTAGAAAGGGGTCTTGGGGACCAATCCGTAAAGTAGGCATGATATGGGCGCTTCCCACCAGAAAGTTGGCAGATGAAATGTGGATTGTGGGTTGGGTTAGCAGTGTCCCATGGGCAAGGTTAACAGGAAAATTTGCAATATCAATTACCACTTGCAAGTGCAGTAGAATGTCCTCTCCTGGTATCTACAGGAAAAAAGCAGGTATACTATACTGTACAAATTGGTTGTTCAATGTATAGGGCTACCAAAGAGGAGATTTTTTTTGTCAACAAACCTGGAGTTTTATTTTAATTAAGGGTTTAAGTGCAAGAGACGGTGTGATAGGGGTGCGATGGGATGGGGGAGCATTCATCTCCTTGTGGCCCCAGGCCTCCAATACAACAGCTGAGGTCATCGTACATTTCCCGAGTGGACTATCTGGTAATACGGCCCCTCTCTCAGAAACTTCAGCTTGTACAGAAGTATAATTACTGGATTTCCAGATGATCAAACAGAAATCAGGTTAGTGAGGACAGTGGGTGGGTGGAGGGCATGGCATAGCACCAGTAACCAGGCAGCGAGGGCAGAAACCTGCAAACTGCATTCCTGAGGGCACCGCTGGCCACAGAGCCTGGCCCCCCATCAGTGTAATATTCTGTTCCCAGGGAGCGGGATTAAATGTTCACACTTGGTTAAAGGAGAAATGCAGGCATGAGCAAAATAATCAGGGAAACGTTACTTTTCAGCAGAACTGAATTTCTGCCCTGGGTTCAACAAGAAAGTAATACAGATTAAGCCACAAAATATTCTCCGTGCTACCAATAACTATATGCAAACCACAGCAATACAGCTAAACACTGTCATGCGTTCCCACACCAGGGGCGGACTGACAACTCATGGGGCCCCCGGGCAATAAGAGATCATGGGGCCCCTATGTCCTTGCTCACACTCAAACCACACCCAAAAAAGCCTATGAAAGGTACCAGGGGCATCTCATGGGGCCCCCTACTGACCCCGGGCCCTCGGGCAGCGCCCGAGTGCTCGAATGGTCAGTCCGCCCCTGTCCCACACCCAACAATAGTATATGTACAGAAAAAGTGCAGCGCCATTCTTAGCAGTATAACAAACAAATAATTGTGTAAAAAGCTCTAAAATTAATGAAAACACAATTTAAATAAATCTCCTTTAAATACTCAGCTACTTTGACTAATACTGTGTATGTGATCTAAAAAACAAAAGCATATCCAACTGACAGTGCTCAACAAAAATGAATAAATGTAGTCCAATCACTTAAAGTTCAAAATAAATAGGGATGGGCTGCATGTTGGACTCGAACATGGGCCGTTCTTGTGTTCGCTGAACACACGAACGGCATGGGCATTCGCGCCCCACAATGCACTGTGCCTTGACAGTGCATTCTGATTGGTCAAAGCAATGCACCTGACCACAGGTCAGGTGCATTGCTTTGACCAATCACAGCGCCTGGTGACGTCACAAGGGGAGTAATTAACCCCCGCTCCCTTGTGACGTCATGACAGTATATGGGAACTATCATCACAGGCACAGCTGTCAGATGGAGGGAGCCAGCATCGCGAGCTGAGAGTTTTTTTTCCTTTTTTGGTTAGCAGCCATGGCGGGCATCGTGACTGACGTTAGATCTACTTTGGGCGACATTTTTTTTTAAGTAATGGACTTGTCAAAGACTGTCTCCTGTCTTTTTTTACACTGCACTTTTTTTTGTGAATAGGTAATGGTACCATGTACCCCATACCAGGGACGGACTGACAACTCATGGGGTCCCCGGGCAATAGGGAATCATGGGACCCCTGTGTCCCTGCCCAAACTCAAAAAAGCCTATGAAAAAGGTACCAGGGGCATCTCATGGGGCCCCCTTCTGACAGTGCCCGAGTTTCCAAATGGTCAGTCCGCCCCTGCCCCATACTCATTCACATAGGGGGGGCGGGGTCTGGGGGCTCCCTTGTTATAGGGGGCTTCCAGATTCCAATAAGCCCCCCGACCGCAAACCCCCACAACCACAGGCCACAGCTGTGGGGAAGAGGCCCTTGTCCTCATCAATATGGGGACAAGGTGCTTTTTCGGGTAGCAGCCGTGGCGGGCAGCTGTTGGATCTACTTCAGGGGACATTTTTTTCATTATTTTAATTGTAATAAAGGACTTGTCAAAAACTGTCTTCTGTCTTTTTTTACTCTACACTTTTTTTGTGAATGGGTAGCAGTACGATGTACTCCATATTCATTCACATGGGGGGTGGACTCTGGGGGCTCCCTTGTTAAAGGGGGCTTCCAGATTCTGATAAGCCCCCCACCCGCAGACCCCCACAACCACAGGCCATGGTTCTGGGGAAGAGGCCCTTGTCCTCATCAACATGGAGAGAAGGTGCTTTGGGGAGAGGAACCCCCCTATGCTGAGGGCAGGTCACCTGGTATGGTTCAGGAGGGGAGGGCACTCGCTCATCCCTCCCCTTTGCTGACCTGCTGGGCTGCCTGCTTGGATAAGGGTCTGGTATGGATTTTGGGAGGGACCCCCACGCCATTGTTTTTTTAATTTTAGCATGGGATTCCTCTCAAAATCCATACCAGACCTGAAGGGCTTGGTATGGATTGGAGGGGGGACCCCATAGCATTTAAAAAAATATATATAATTGTCGGGAAATGACGACAATTCTTTTTACATTCAGTTGTTAGCGGGGAACCCCACTGACAGCTGAAACATGAATGAATGTCTCACTATTAAAATACCGTGTGACTTCATAATAAAACTCATGCTGGATTTAGTAACTGAGCGACATCTTACCACATACTCAGATGCAGTAAGATACCACTCAGTTGTTCGGTTCGTGTTTGAAACATTCTGTGGGTTCGAATGTTTGACCTCAAACCAAACAGGGGGGTGTTCAGCCCATCACTAAAAATAAAGTGCATAAACCCTCCTCCTTAGGACCACGTGTCTTTATCCAATATCCACCATTAGTGTTCCATCACCAGCCACACTACCTGCTCACCTGTAGAAATCGACCTATAATGTGAACAGGCCACCATACGCCTTGTCCTCAAATTTGGGATTTAATCATCTTCTCCGGATTCCGGCATATGTAGCAACAGCACATCTCCTCTCCCTCCAGTCATTAAGCTCCAGGTGCCGGATGTAGCTTCTCCAATATATATTATTGCTCAAAGGCAATGAAAACCATCATCGTGTTTAAAAAGTCTAGTGAAAAAGTAATCACAAGTAAAATGCACAATGTAAAAATTGCTCTGGTCCATAGGGGGTGAACGGGTGTAAGAGCCGTAGTGGTTATTGAGCGGAGCCGCTGCGTCCTTAACCGCCTCCTGCCTGCCACGTAAGGAAATGACGGGCGCAAGGCGGTTCTCTCCTTCTGAGAGGACGCCATATGACGTCCTCCCACTCCAACTGTGCATGCATGCCCCCGGGGGCACTTGGCACGGCGACAGATGGTGTGCTCTGTCCCTGGGACACAGAGAATCACCGATCAGTGGAAAGAGCCGATGACATCCAATCACAGAGCCGGTAGCTGGCATTCCTCAGAGGGGACATGTACACTGATCATTAGGGCACTAATGATCAGTGCCCTAATGATCAGTGTCAGGGGCGGACTGACCATTTGGAAACTCGGGCACTGCCCGAGGGCCCGGGGTCAGTAGGGGGCCCCATGAGATGCCCCTGTTACCTTTTTCATAGACTTTTTTGAGTTTGGGCAAGGACACAGGGGCCCCATGATCCCCTATTGCCCGGGGGCCCCATGAGTTGTCAGTCCACCCCTGATCAGTGTAGCCCCATTAGTGCCACCTGTTAGTGCCCATGAATGCCACCTAACAGTGCCCATCCGTGCCACATCAATGCCACATATCAGTGCCTACCAGTGCACATCAATGCCACATATCAGTGCCTACCAGTGCACATCAATGCCACCTACCAGTGCCCATCTGAGCTACCTTTCATTGCCACCTATCAGTGCCAGTCAGTGCCGCCAATCAGTGCCACCTATCAGTGCCAGTCAGTACCACCTATCAGTGCCCATCAGTGCCGCCTATCAGTTCCTGTCCATGCCACCTATCAGTGCCTAACAGTTCCAGTCAGTGCCACCTAACAGTTCTAATCAGTGCAGCCTATCAGTGCCAGTCAGTGCCACCTATCAGTGCCATATATGAGTGCTGACTTTCAGTGCCCATCAGTGATGCCTGTCAATGTCCATCAGTGCCACCTACCAGTACCTCCTCATCAGTGCCCATCAGTGCAGTCTATCAGTGCCGATCACTGCAGCCTCATTAGTGCATATCATTGAAGGAGAAAAACGACTTATTTACAAACTTTTATAACAAAAACGAAGAAAAAACTTTTTCTTTTCAAAATTTTCAGTCTTTTTTAGTACAGTTTTGCATGACTGCGCAATTGTCATTCAAAGTGCAACAGCGCTGAAAGCTGAAAATTGGCCTGTGCAGGAAGGGGGTAAAATACCCGGTAGGCAAGTGGTTAATAACCGATCACTCATTCAACTGTCAGTGGGGTTCCCCTGCTGACAGCTGACGTGTAAACAAAACAATTGCCGGCAGGCATCGGTAATTGGTATCGGCGAGTACCGATAAAAAAAAAGGATCGGTACTCGCTGTTGGTTATGTGTTAGAGAAGACACTGGTAGCTTGTGATGAGGCAGAACTCTGTTTTACTTGTGTGGCTTAAGTTGCAAACATACAGAACACATTTCAGCAGACATCTTGGTTTTGAAGAGAGGAAGAGAGAAAGGAAGAGAACCAACAAGTTTTACACCTATGCACAACTAGTAACCTTAGTGTACAGTGCCATCTACTGGTCAACTGATATTAACACACAATACTATATAGTACATGCTGTTGTATCTCCAACACTGGCAGGGGCGGACTGACAACTCATGGGGGCCCCCGGGCAATAGGGGATCATGGGGCCCCTGTGTCCTCGCCCAAACTCAAAAAAGTCTATGAAAAAGGTACCAGGGGCATCTCATGGGGCCCCCTACTGACCCTGGGCCCTCGGGCAGTGCCCAAGTTTCCAAATGGTCAGTCCGCCCTTGGGTACTCTGCACAAAAATGGTATCGGTGCATTTCTAGGTTAGAGGGCACTCTAAAGAAACATCACTGGTTAGCTTAATAGCTATAATTCAATTCTGGTTTTTATTTCCCAAACTGACGTTCCTTCTGACAAAAGCTTTATGAAGGCCCCATAAACAGACCAAAGTTGAGTCTGTGAATGTGCAGCCCGCGTGTTCGCTGGTTCCAGCACCACCCTACGGTTGCAACCCCATTCGACCCCAAGTTAATTATACAGAAATTTAATTCAAACATTTGCCCAGAAATTCAGAAAAGCCGTCCACTAGAGCACTCAATAGTACCATTATGGAATAAAAAATTTTTGGATGAAAGCCTTGCAAACTGTAATTCCAATGACATGTCAATGGTTCACATTCAATTTCAGAATGCACAAAAAATAAAAATTTTTCCGAACAAAAAACACGTTCATGGTTAGAATTTTATTCGTTCAAGAAAAAAATTCTATCCTTCTTTCATTTTCGTTGTCAATACACATTTGGCACATTCTGCTGTCTGGAAGCTAAAAAAAGTGGGAAATTTGAGTGGAGAGTGAAACACAGTTTTGCTTTTGACTGCTGGTGATTGTAGTTGTTTTATTTTCTTCTTTAGGGTCTGGCTAAAAGCTTTTACTTTTTTTAATCACTTTTTATGTCACTTTTTTAAAAGCATTTTGTTCCTTTCCTTCCTTCAGTCTGCTAATTAACCCCTTCAAGTCCGGACACTTTTACCCCCTTCCAGTCCGGACACTCCCCCCCCTTCCAGTCCGGACACTTTCCCCCCTTCCAATCCGGACACTTTCACCCCCTTCCAGTCCGGACACATCCCCCCCCTTCCAGTTCGGACACTTTCCCCCCCTTCCAGTCCGGACACTTTCCCCCCTTGCAGTCCGGACACTTTCACCCCCTTCCAGTCCGGACACTTCCCCCCCCTTCCAGTCCGGACACTTTCACCCCCTTCCAGTCCGGACACTTTCACCCCCTTCCAGTCCGGACACTTCCCCCCCCCCCTTCCAGTCCGGACACTTTCACCCCCTTCCAGTCCGGACACTTTCACCCCCTTCCAGTCCGGACACTTTCCCCCCCTTCCAGTCCGGACACTTTCCTGTCCAGGCCAATTTTCAGCTTTCAGCGCTATCACACTTTGAATGATAATTGCGCGGTCATGCAACACTGTACCCATGTGAATTTTTTAGCTTTTTTTTGAGACAGATAAAGCTTTATTTTGGTGGTATTTATTCAACACTGGGAGTTTTATTTTTTTTTTTGCTATGTAAATGAAAAAGTCCAAAAAAATTTAAAAAATTTTTATTAAAAGTGTTTTTCTTATAAAATTTTGCAAATAAATAATGTTTCATCATAAGTCTTGGCCAACATTTATTTTGTTATCTTTTTAGTAAAAAAAAAAATAACCCAAATTAGTTTATAACCAAAAATTATAATTTTTAAACTTTTGTTTTTACATTTTTTTTTTTAATATCATTATTTATGGGGCTTTTTGTTGTTTTTTTTTACATACTGTCATCCTAGCAGTACAGTGTCACCATGGTGACACTGTGCTACTTGTGGGGGGTGATGAAGATTTTTTTGTTTTTTTATTTTTACACTGATTGCTTTTACACCCATAAAGGGTGTATAATACATAAGGGGGGGATATGATCTCCATGTATAATACATAAGGGGGATATGATCTCCATGTATAATACATAAGAGGGGATATGATCTCCATGTATAATACATAAGGGGGGGATATGATCACCATGTATAATACATAAGGGGGGATATGATCTCCATGTATAATACATAAGAGGGGATATGATCACCATGTATAATACATAAGGGGGGGGATATGATCTCCATGTATAATACATAAGGGGGGATATGATCTCCATGTATAATACATAAGGGGTGATATGATCACCATGTATAATACATAAGGGGGGGATATGATCACCATGTATAATACATAAGGGGGGATATGATCTCCATGTATAATACATAAGGGGGGGGGATATGATCTCCATGTATAATACATAAGGGGTGATATGATCACCATGTATAATACATAAGGGGGGATATGATCTCCATGTATAATACATAAGGGGGGATATGATCTCCATGTATAATACATAAGGGGGGATATGATCTCCATGTATAATACATAAGGGGGGATATGATCTCCATGTATAATACATAAGGGGGGATATGATCTCCATGTATAATACATAAGGGGGAGATATGATATCCATGTATAATACATAAGGGGGGATATGATCTCCATGTATAATACATAAGGGGGGATATGATCTCCATGTATAATACATAAGGGGGGATATGATCTCCATGTATAATACATAAGGGGGGATATGATCTCCATGTATAATACATAAGGGGGGGATATGATCACCATGTATAATACATAAGGGGGGATATGATCACCATGTATAATACATAAGGGGGGATATGATCACCATGTATAATACATAAGGGGGATATGATCTCCATGTATAATACATAAGGGGGGATATGATCTCCATGTATAATACATAAGGGGTGATATGATCACCATGTATAATACATAAGGGGGGATATGATCACCATGTATAATACATAAGGGGGGATATGATCTCCATGTATAATACATAAGGGGGGATATGATCTCCATGTATAATACATAAGGGGGGATATGATCTCCATGTATAATACATAAGGGGGATATGATCACCATGTATAATACATAAGGAGGGATATGATCTCCATGTATAATACATAAGGGGTGATATGATCACCATGTATAATACATAAGGGGGGATATGATCTCCATGTATAATACATAAGGGGGGATATGATCATCATGTATAATACATAAGGGGGGATATGATCTCCATGTATAATACATAAGGGGGGATATGATCTCCATGTATAATACATAAGGGGAGATATGATATCCATGTATAATACATAAGGAGGGATATGATCTCCATGTATAATACATAAGGGGGGATATGATCTCCATGTATAATACATAAGGGGGGATATGATCTCCATGTATAATACATAAGGGGGGATATGATCTCCATGTATAATACATAAGGGGGGGATATGATCACCATGTATAATACATAAGGGGGGATATGATCACCATGTATAATACATAAGGGGGGGATATGATCACCATGTATAATACATAAGGGGGGATATGATCTCCATGTATAATACATAAGGGGGGGGATATGATCTCCATGTATAATACATAAGGGGGGATATGATCTCCATGTATAATACATAAGGGGGGATATGATCTCCATGTATGATACATAAGGGGGGGATATGATCTCCATGTATGATACATAAGGGGGGATATGATCTCCATGTATAATACATAAGGGGGGATATGATCTCCATGTATAATACATAAGGGGGGATATGATCTCCATGTATAATACATAAGGGGGGGATATGATCTCCATGTATAATACATAAGGGGGGATATGATCTCCATGTATAATACATAAGGGGTGATATGATCACCATGTATAATACATAAGGGGGGATATGATCACCATGTATAATACATAAGGGGGGATATGATCTCCATGTATAATACATAAGGGGGATATGATCACCATGTATAATACATAAGGGGGATATGATCTCCATGTATAATACATAAGGGGGGATATGATCTCCATGTATAATACATAAGGGGGGATATGATCTCCATGTATAATACATAAGGAGGGATATGATCTCCATGTATAATACATAAGGGGTGATATGATCACCATGTATAATACATAAGGGGGGATATGATCTCCATGTATAATACATAAGGGGGGATATGATCTCCATGTATAATACATAAGGGGGGATATGATCTCCATGTATAATACAGTACATAAGGGGGGATATGATCTCCATGTATAATACATAAGGGGGGATATGATCTCCATGTATAATACATAAGGGGGGATATGATCACCATGTATAATACATAAGGGGGGATATGATCTCCATGTATAATACATAAGGGGGGATATGATCTCCATGTATAATACATAAGGGGGGGATATGATCACCATGTATAATACATAAGGGGGGATATGATCACCATGTATAATACATAAGGGGGGATATGATCACCATGTATAATACATAAGGGGGGATATGATCTCCATGTATAATACATAAGGGGGATATGATCTCCATGTATAATACATAAGGGGGGATATGATCTCCATGTATAATACATAAGGGGGGATATGATCTCCATGTATAATACATAAGGGGGATATGATCTCCATGTATAATACATAAGGGGGGGATATGATCTCCATGTATAAATACATCAGTGGTTCATCTAGTGAACTCGCTGTAGTTATTCCCCCTGAGGTCATCACAGAGGACAAGGGGGCTCTTTACGTCTGGAGGAAAAGAAATGTAATCTCCAAACACGGAAAGGTTTCTTCACAGTAAGAGCTGTGAGAATGTGGAATAGACTCCCTCAAGAGTTGGTTGTGGCCAGCTCAGTGGATTGCTGTAGGAAAGTCCTGGATTCTTTCTTGGATACACAGAATATAACTGGATATAACATTTATAGGGAAAGTTGATCCGGGGAATATCCGATTGCCTCTCAGGGGATCAGGAAGGAATTTTCTCCCCAGCAGTAGCAAATTGGATCATGCTCTGCTGAGTATTTTTGCCTTCCTCTGGATCAAATGTACATTCTAAAAAATTATGTTTTCAAATGAAATTCTATTGCTGTAAGTCTAGTTTACTTTTCGAAGACTAATATTATCTGTAGTCGCCAATATTTTTGTAGGAACATTATCAGTCATAGAGAAACGGGGGGGGGGGGGCCTTTGTTGGTATTTATCCACTTCTTGACCGACATATGTATATACTATATACGTCCTTGGAAAGTGGTGGTGGTATCTTGGTCATGGCTGAAGCTAAAGTCATGATCCGAAAACAGCCAGCAATTCTCTTTCAAGTAAAAGTGATTGAGTGGTTAAATGGCCACCCCTTCATGGTTACAGGTAGTGGCCTGCCTCCTTTCCCAAGCTCTTCTATCCCACTGTGGAGTCTGGGAACAATGTGACATTCACATGGGATGTACTGTGAAGAGTGGAAGGAACAAAAGATCCTTCCCCTCTTCTGTGAGGCCTGAAAGCAGAAGCAACCAAGATTTCATCACTTTCGTTTTCAGTTTGTTTACAAGCCGTTACTGGCTTGTAAAGCTGCCAATCAAATGGATCTCTATTTGATCAGCTGCTCCGGAAGGCAAAGGAGAGATCTTGGGTTTAATAGACCCCAGATTTCTCCTTAAAGAGGGCCTGTCATGTTGCTGCACTCTGAATAGTTACATGTTATGTGCAATTAAACCATGGCAACATCTAATGTTTGTGTAGTATTATGTTCAGCAGACTGTGTTCTTCTATTGTTGTGACTTAGATGACGTTCAGAGCAAATTTTTATGCCTAATTCATGCAAAACTCCACGTAATCCCAAGGGGTTCACATACTTTTTCTTGCAACTGTAGTATAACATTCCTATATCAACCCATTTCACATACATGTTGTCCCGAGTGCTTTGTCCGGCGTCCTGCCTGCATTTTTACTGTTCTTTCTGCCTGGAAACTGAGAAACGTCCATGGCGTCCAAAAAGCGTCCCTTTAGGTCAGACGCGGTTTTAGACTGGCTAGAGAACAGCGATAGTAAATCAGAACCACTTGCAGAATTGAGTGATAATGATTGGTGGGGGAAATTCCTCATCAGACACTGAAAACGACTCTGCGACTGAGCTCAGCGATGTGCAAACTTGGCGCTCTATTTCACATTTCAGTGTTTTTGGTTTGATTATATTATTGAATTACATTTATTATTATTATATTATTATTTTTTAGGATTATTTATTATATTATAATTTATGATTTCGTGTTTCAAATTTTATCCTCCCCGGGATGTTTACTAGACTCTTGTTCCGACAGATTTCAGTGAGTTATTCCTAAGAGTTACAGGCCTACAATAAAAAAATACATATTTCCATGCAAAAAAATGTACCGCTTTGAGCACAGAAATATGGACATAATCAGACCGCTGGGGAGGTTAAAGGATAAGTTCACCTTTGGGAACCCATTTTTAGGATGGAACATGCAACATATTCCCGATCCTGCAGCTGCCGCCCAGTTGTGACAGCAGTACGGGGAGAATTTCCCTCTACTAGCTGTCAATTTTTACAAACAGCGTGGCCATGTGGGGCTCTGCCCACAGGACCACGTCATTCATTCACAGTGGTCTGTAAATTAATGGACTACAAGTCCCAGCAGCCTTAGCACCTGTCTGCTTGTAGTTCTCAATGAAATACTGGGGAGCGCCGCAGCAGTTCATTGAATCTTCCTGTCAAAAGTATAATCTTTTTGGTAATTTTTCATTTATATAGCTAAAATTAAAACCCAGTGGTGATCAAATACCACCAAAAGAAAGCTCTGTCTCAAAAAGAAGATAAAAATTTCATAAAGGTACAGTGTTGCATGACCGAGTAATTGTCACTCAAAATGTGATAGTGATGAAAGCTGAAAAGTGTCCGGACTGGAAGGGGGTGAAAGTGTCCGGACTGGAAGGGGGGTGAAAGTGTCCGGACTGGAAGGGGGGTGAAAGTGTCCGGACTGGAAGGGGGGTGAAAGTGTCCGGACTGGAAGGGGGGGAAAGCGTCCGGACTGGAAGGGGGGGAAAGCGTCCAGACTGGAAGGGGGGGAAAGCGTCCAGACTGGAAGGGGGGGAAAGCGTCCGGACTGGAAGGGGATGAAAGTGTCCGTAGTGGAAGGGGGGTGAAAATGTCCGGACTGGAAGAGGGTGAAAGCGTCCGGACTGGAAGGGGGGGAAAGTGTCCGGACTGGAAGGGGGGGAAAGTGTCCGGACTGGAAGGGGGGGAAAGCGTCCGGACTGGAAGGGGGGGAAAGTGTCCGGACTGGAAGGGGGTGAAAGTGTCCGGACTGGAAGGGGGTGAAAGTGTCCGGACTGGAAGGGGGGGAAAGTGTCCGGACAGGAAGTGGTCAAAGCTGGTGGGGGACAGATGCAACATCCACCTAGGTAAGAATGATTTTTTTTTTAAAATAAATCCCATACTTCTTACTTAAATAGACCCTCATGTGTTAGGTTAGGTATAGCAGGTTGAATATATATGGTTAAAATTTAAAGTGGTTCTAAAGCCTAAACGTTTTTTAACTTAACTACTTCAAGTCTGGACACTTTCCCCCCCTTCCAGTCCGTACACTTTCCCCCCCTTCCAGTCCGGACACTTTCACCCCCTTCCAGTCCGGACACTTTCCCCCCCTTCCAGTCTGGACACTTTCCCCCCTTCCAGTCCGGACACTTTCACCCCCTTCCAGTCCGGACACTTTCCCCCCCTTCCAGTCCGGACACTTTCCCCCCTTCCAGTCCGGACACTTTCACCCCCTTCCTGTCCAGGCCAATTTTCAACTTTCAGCGCTATCACAGTTTGAATGACAATTTCGCGGTCATGCAACACTGTACCCATATGACATTTTTTTGAGACAGATAAAACTTTATTTTGGTGGTATTTATTCACCACTGGGATTTTTTCTTTTTTTTGCTATATAAATGAAGAAGTCCAAAAATTTAGAAAAAAAGTGTTTCTCTTATAAAATTTTGCAAATAAAATAATCTTTCTTCTTAAATCTTGGCCACAATGTATTCAGTTATCTTTTTAGTGAAAAAAAATAATCAAAATTAGTTTATAACCAAAAATTATAATTTTTCAAAACATTTTTTTACATTTTTATTTAATTTTTTATTTTATTATTATTATTATTATTTTTTTTTTAACATACTGTCACCCTAGCAGTATAGTGTCACCATGGTGACACTGTACTACTTGTGGGGGGTGATGAAGATTTTTTTTTTTTTTTACACTGATTGCTTTTACACCCATAAAAGCTGTAAAAGCAATCATTTCTCCTTCTCTCTGGATGCATTCTTGCAGCCATTGAGAAATACTGTGAGATCTGTAATTGGTCACAGCTTGTCACATGGTACAAGTCTGTTGTAAAAACACTGCCGGGCTGGGGGCACTCAGGGGATGCCTGGGCAGTGGGGGGAAACCTACGGTGCACAGGAAGGGTGATAGGTGTGGCGGGGGGGCAATTACCATGATCGTGGCCCTCTAGATATCAGATACAGATACTTACATTTAGCCAAGGTTTGGCCAATTCCAGTTTGCAGAGAAGCTTATTCCTGAAGTCAGGGCTGCTGTTAGACACCACGGGGCCCCATACAGCCAACCTGACAGGGCCCCCCTTCCCCCACTTTCCATCCTGAAGGGTTCTATTGTGTGCTTGCAGCTGCCGGTGGGAAGGAAAGGAGGGAAACTGGAAGCACTGCAAGGCTGGGGGCATACAGGAGATGCCTGGGCAGTGGGGGGAAACCTTTGATGCACAGGAAGGGTGATGGGTGTGGCGGGGGGGCAATTACTGGAACCCATCCCCTGTATGGCTCTCTCTGCAGCAGCTAAAAGCCAGCAGGAGGGAGAGGAGAAGAAACCAGCTTCAGCTGCTGCAGAGAGAGCCGTACAGGGGACCCATTCCAGTAATTGCCCCCCACTGTGCTGATCACCCTCCCTGCCCACATTCACCCAGCTGCCTGGGCCCCATACAGCAGGAATGGTGGTACCCCCTTATCCACAGCCGTGCCTGGAGTACTGTTTTACATTTCTGTGTTAGGGGGCAGGTTAAGAGTCAAGGTTAGGGGAGATAAAGAGTTAACTATGACTGCAAGGATAAGAGTCACAGTGATAGCTGAGGGATCTCAGAGAAGCTCACAAATTATCTTAGGGTCAAGCACCCAGTAGTTTGAAGCACCAAATGTGTCACTACGTGAAGCTTTGGAGTCACCATGTCCATTTAAAAAAAGGACCAGTATCAATTTGGACCTTCTAGGAATGGAATCCAGAAGGTTTGGATGCTGTACTAGTCCAAGCGTCCAACATTGAATCATAACTGTTTCCTCTTTTTGGTTCATTTCATGGAACGTGATTTTGGTTTTTCTTGAGAAGAACCTCATGTAGGTGGAATGAAAGTCCTGTAATTAATGTCAGCGTTTTATGAAAGGGAAATCTTGTGTGTGTTTATTGGGCTTCACTCCTTTTACTAGAAATGTTTCTGTATTTCGCTCTTGTTCGGCTGCCAGCCGAGTCCATGCATATTTAGAGCAGGTGTCTCCAATTACTGCTGTTAAGGTCCAGGGAGAGGGAAGACATATGTGGACGTTTACTTTCATCTGGCCTTCCCTCGCCTTCAGGCCTGTCCTTCCACTGGACAGCGTTGGAGCCCTCCCAGGGTTTGGAATGGGATTATACAGCACAAAAAAAAATCTGCAAATCCTCTTATGGTGTTCAGTATTTGGTCAGAGGCCAGGCCGGAGCTGTGGGAAGTTGGCCTGAAGACCAATTTTGCTCAAAACTATGGCAGTGAATACACAATGTGCTCAGAAGCTCCAGGACTTCATACATGGCATGATCGGAACTGCACTATAGGTAAAGCTTTCAGGGAACCTGATATTAGAAAAATGCCTAGCCTGTCATTATCTCCTTCTGCAAATGCTGGTTGCTTGAATATCTGGCCAGTAAAGCCAGAGGACTAGCATGTCAGTCAGATAACTATGATTTTCGGAAGGTGGTGTAGCACCCTCCTGAGTAGCTAGGGGGAGATAGGTTACTTATTTTTCAGTAGGAGGCTGAATAGCAGCCAGGAGCAGGCCGGAATTATTTGGGTCAGGGCTGAGAGGCTCTACAGATCAGCTTTCTGGAACTTCCCCCTGACCTAGAGATTGGAGAAGTCTCTACAATTCAGTGGGCAGGGGTTAGGAGGAGCTTGTCTGCACTCTCAAGGGATCCTGGCCAATCCCCAAGCAGGATGCTTGTCATTGGGTCAGGAGAGCCCTTAAGAGTGACTGAGCCTGCTCAGCAGCAGGAAAGTTTGGGTGGAAGATGAAGTGAGCAGGATGGTGTGTGGAGCATGAGAGGGGGTCCAGGAGAGGGGCCTACCTACAGGTGGAAGAGCTGTAAGGAGGATCTATAAGCCTCATTGTCCCCTGAGAGAGGACAGGCTGGGAAGCAGGGAAGGAGCCAGCCTAGCGTAAGGCCTGAAGGCAGCCACCAACCCACAAGCTTGCAGCAAAGACTGAGTGAGGAACCCCACACTCCCTGGGTCAGACAAGGGGAGAGGACATTTTGGTGGAAAACCTGATTAACCCCCATTGGGGACTGTTTTCATCTAGTGGCAGATTCTGGATCCCCCTGGCCAGGGATTCCCTCATGGGCAGATGGGAGAAGAGGAGATTTCATCTGGGGTCTGAGATGGTACACAATAAGAGGCTGGATAGCTCTCTAAAGAAGAGAAACCCTTCTGAGTACTTGTGCATAGTTCCAGGAAGTTGTCTTCAGTTTCTAAGTTCCTTGGGCATCTTATATATCCCTCCTCCCCATCCAAGTTTAATCCCCTAATAAAATCCAGAAAAACAGGTTCAAGGACTGCTTACTATCACTGGAGTGCAAGGCTGAAAGGAAATTCCTGGCTGTGAATGACTATAGGGAGAAACAACTCCTAAAGGGTTAGTGCTACAGTGTTCAGCAGTGGCAGCATGCGTATTTCTCTGTGTACTGTTTTAGTGGGATCCTGCCACAATGGCTGTTATGTTGAACTGAAGGGGCCATCATCCATGTGTAGCCCTACCTGATAATTTGGGCCTATTTCCCACACAGCATTTTCAGCACTCTTCCTTTGGCTCTGAAAACAGTATAGGGGGTTTCCTTCAGGGTTTTTATTGGAAGAGTAACTTCGATAGGGATGAGGAGCTTGGGAGACCGGGGAATTGGTAGAGGGTGTTCAGGAAATGTTAGGAATATTTGATACCCTAGTCCAGCCTTTCTCAACCAAGGATTCCTCCAGAGGCTGCTAGAGGTTTCATCAGTAATAAGCCATTTCTGCCCCTCTGAAAAGTTCCCACTGACTAGGAATGGGCTTGATCAGGGGTGGACTGACAACTCATGGGGGCCCCGGGCAATACTGGATCATGGGGCCCCTGTGTCCTTGCCCAAACTCAAAAAAGCCTATGAAAAAGGTACCAGGGGCATCTCATGGGGCCCCCTACTGACCCCGGGCCTCGGGCAGTGCCCAAGATTCCAAATGGTCAGTCCGCCCCTGGGCTTAATGTTCAAGTCAAACGTAAGTTCAACTTGAACATCGGTGTTCGATGAACACAAGTCCCCATACCCATTTTATGGGCAATAAATTGCATATAAGCCTTTAAAATGAGCACTTTTGAATTTACAAGTTCGAGCCCCATAGACTGGCATTAAGTTTTAGGTTCACAGTCAAACATTCCTTAGGTTCGAATGTTTGACCGCGAACAGGCATGTTTGGCCCATCACTACCACTGACACCAAAAGTCTTTTTAGCTCTTTAGAAGGAGTGTAATTCTTCCTACTGACCATAAATGTAAGTAACATTCTTGCTACTGACCATTTCAAGGGTTCCTCCACGTTAAAAAATTTGCAAAAGATCACTTTTGACTATAGTTGTCCTACTGTCGAACAGGTCCACCAAACGCACAGGAAGATGGAATCATTACTTGGTCTTTTTAATTGCATTGACAAAAAAGCACACTGGCTTCGTTAGAAAACCTGGAAAATGCAAAGCATTCTTGAAAAATCAGTCTTTATTAAAAAAAAGCAGACGTTGGTTGGGTGAAGTGAAGCCTCAATGACTGAGAACAATGAATTCTGTAGGGATATGGGCAACAGGAATGAGGATTTATGTGAATGAACTTGACTATCCACAATCACTGGCCTCTTTATTAGGTACACCCTTTTAATTGCTTGGAAACACAAATTACTAATCAGCCAATCACATGGCAGCAACTCAGTGCATTTAAGCATCTAGACATGGCAAAGACGACTTGCTGAAGTTAAAACTGAGCATCAGAATGAGGAAGTAAAGAGATTTAAGTGACTCTGAATGTGACGTGGTTGTTAGTGCCAGATAGACTCGTCTGAGTATTTCAAAAACTGCTGATCTACTGGGATTTTCATGCTCAACCAGGGGCGGACTGACCATTTTGAAACTTGGGCACTGCCCGAGGGCCCGGGGTCAGTAGGGGCCCCATGAGATGCCCCTGGTACCTTTTTCATAGGCTTTTTTGAGTTTGGGCAAGGACACAGGGGCTTCATGATCCCCTATTGCCCGGGGGCCCCATGAGTTGTCAGTCCACCCCTGTGCTCAACCATATAAACATATAAAATTTACAAATATCCAGTGAGTGGCAGTTGTCTGGAGGAAAATGCCTTGTTGATGTCAGAGGAGAATGGACAGACAGATTTGAGATGATAGAAAGGCAACATTAACTCAAATAACCACTTGTTACAACCAAGGTATGCAGAATACCATCTCTGAACACACAACACGTCAAACCTTGAAGCAGAAGACCACACCATGTGCCACTAATGTCAGCTAAGATCAGGAAACAGAGGCTACAATTCGCACAGGCTCACCAAAATTGGACAATAGAAGATTGGAAAAATGTTACCTGGTCTGCTGAGTCTCGATTTCAGCTGCAACATTTAGATGGTAGGGTCAGAATTTGGCATAAACAATATGAAAACATGGATCCATCCTGCCTTGGATCAACGGTTCAGGGTGATGGTGGTGTAATGGTGTGGGGGATATTTTCTTGACACACTTTGGACTCCTTAGTACCATTTGTCACAGATAGCATTCAGAAAGAATCGGAAGCCAGACACAGATAGGGGTAGAAACCTTTAGGATAGGTATCAGATGTTCAAACAGGAAAATCCAGAAGACATGACAAGGCCATGGTGACCAAAACAGCAACAAGTACCGCAGATCAGAGTGCCAGAACACCACATAGAGCCAAAAGGAACCTTTTCACTGAAGAACCCAGAAGAGCACTCTCAATGGTATGGGCTTGTGCCCATCATAAAACACACCCATCCAGGAGAACACGGAAGAGGAGAAGCTGCAATTTTGGAGACAAGGTGCCCACACCCATCCATTACCAGCTGCTTTACACTCACTTGTAGCCAGGCACAGCCTACTTTCTCCATTGCAGGTGGTGCTCTTCCGCAGCGGCACTGCAGTTGGAGAGGAAGTCAGAAGGAACACAATTCCTCTATGATTTCCTGGATCACTGGGGAGGCATCCAATCTGATACTGCCGCCCCATGTCACTCTGGCAGCCATCTTTGGTCAGGCAGAACCTATTTAAGGCCCTAGCCCCCAGGTTTGGTGTGTATTTGTGAATTGGTAGAGTAGGGATAGATACCCCACCCGGTAGGAGCAGTACTAGCGGCAGGGAAGGGTTCCTGATGAAGAAGAAAGTGCAGGGTTCATAACTCCTCTGGACATCTGCCTGTTGGGCACTAGACGACCAGGTCACATTCTTTCCCTTTCTACAGATGCTGACAATTCGGCTGCTCTCTACACGCTATTGGAACCGTGAGTATTCCCGGGTTGGGCTGCCTTCCCACCTGGTTATTTGTGAACTCTTTCTGCATTATTTCAATGCAAGTTCTTTTATTGCACTGGTACTGAGTGTGTTATTTTGTGCACCCCACCTACATACTGGTGGTTGATGTAATGGCCTGATGCTATATAACTAGAATTGCATGTAGAAGATAGGTCTGCAGTGTCCACAGGAATGCCAAGAGCCAACTTCAACTTCATGCCACTTGGTCAACGAGAAATGTCTTTAGCAACAGGCAATCAACGAGTGACTTGAAGAGAAGATATGATTCTGGCCTGACCTGTGAACAGGATATTTCAGTATTTTGCTGAGAGCTCCCTCGTTGAAAGCAGTTAAACTCTGGATGCCAACGTTAGTTGTTATTTTTCAGGCTCTGAGATGTCCCAGGGATAAACTGGATTCGTGTTTATTTTCACAGGAAGTTCAGCATGCAAAATGCAGTCTCGCAGAAATACGTACAACCGTGTCCAGCAATATTCCCCTCCTGCGGAAGCCAAGATCCTTATCTGGGACAAGCGGCGCTCTGCTCCCAAGCAGTTTGTCCAGCAGCAACTTGAAGTCTGTGCGCCTGACCGACGGCATTCTCAGTGCCGTTATATCCCAACACCTATCAAAAGAAAAACTCAACACTGCAACTTTGTGGAAAAATCGCTTGATGGATCGTCAGATCCCCAGACTCCAAACAGGAACGGACATTAGTAACAACGGCCATTGTCACCCTACCACAGTCTTTTGCAAAGTGTGATTTCCAGCTGAACCGCAAGTCCCAGCATGGATTTCAGTTTCTGTGCAAAAGATCTTACCACACAAAAGCGCATGAAAACATTAAAGGCCAATGGTTGACGTGCTGCTCATTTGCAACGATATGCTCTTTCGCCATAGCTAGAAAACACATTCATTGGCTGGGAGAATGTTAGACACTCCAGCTGATTAGGCAATTGGAGGTACTTTTATTTATTTATTTAATTTCAGGTACTTATATAGCGCCATCAATTTACACAGTGCTTTACATATATATTGTACCTTCACATCAGTCAGTCCCTAACTCAGTGGTGTATTTAGGTTTTGTGCTGCCCCAGGCAACACAAAAATTGGCGCCCTCCCCCGCTGAAAGAGCCTGACATTGACCAAGAGAACCCCTGCCCTCCACCCGAGCCTTCCTCTACCACTGCCCCCCATACACCAGCCACCATCACCCATGGTGAGAGAGAGAAAGACACTCACCTTCACAGCTCCGGACATCCCCAGGAACAAGAGTTGGGCTGTGAAACCCACAGCATCTCTCAGAACCCACCAGGTCCCCATGCCGTGTGTGTCCCTTCTTTATCCCTTCTTTCAATGGGGCAGTGCAAAATGCCGCCCTAGGCAAATACACCCCTGCCCTAACCCTCAAGGGGTGTACAATTTAAGGTCCCCAGCTCACATAGGTAATCAACAAATGGTGACCAGAGGAGATGACAACACAAGGAGCTCACCCCATTTGCAGCCTGAGGTTGTGGCTGGAGCCAGCGGTGCTCTAATAAGTAACAAGTGTATTGTCCTTAGGGTCAGGCATGGCACTGGACATTGTAAGTGTATTTTTACTGTTTATTTTTTTCAGGTACTTATATAGTGCTGTCAATTTACACAGCATTTACATATATATTGTACATTCACATCAGTCCCTGATCCTCAAGGGGTGTACAATCTAAGGTCCCTAACTCACATTCATACATACACATACTAGGGACAATTTAGAAAGGAGCCAATTCACCTAAGAGCATGTCTTTGGAGTGTGGGAGGAAACCAGAGTACCCGGAGGAAACCCATGCAGACACAGGGAGAACATACAAACTCCAGGCAGGTGGTGCCGTGGTTGGGATTTGAACCAACGACCCTAGTACTGCCAGGCTTAAGTGCTAACCATTTAGCCACTGTACCACCCATGTTTCCTTCATAAATATTAATGGTTTTACATAATACAGTACCTTCCTTTCTTTCCTCTGTGGTGGGCACTGGCGAGTATTTGATCCTGGAGATTGATTCTGGCTGATGATAAAGTGTTACTAAACCCACAGCAGTAAAATCAGTCTGTATATGCAGTAAATCTTGCTTGTTATACTCACTGTGGAACCTAAGGGGTTAATCCTCCACATTGTGTAAAAAAAAAAAAACTGTTTGATCCTGTCTTCTCTGATCCTCCCCTTCTTCTACTGTCCCCAATCCATCTGCTGATAGTACAGAGCCTTGGGGGCAAGCTGAACATGCTCAGGTGTGTATTGCCAGGTATTGGTGGTCAACATGTGACCCTTGGACCTCAGGAGCCAGCAGTGGAAGCACTGATTGTAAAGGGGATGTAGTCATTTCTAGCGTTCACGTGTAACAAGTCCCCAGTTTCTGACTCCTATGGCGATTGTCCATTATCCAATTACACCGTTAGCATGTCCACATTCTTTGACTTTGCAGTCTGTATCGGTCTTCTGTAGCCTTGCATATACTGAAGATTTTGTGTGAACCTTGGTGACTTCAAAGGTTGCAGGTAAAGCACCCAATACCTGATAGGTGACAAGCACGGGTATAAGGGATTCAATACAATGTTCCTCAGTTTGGTGCAAGCTCAATTTCACAGCAAAAGTCAAATTGCAACAGGAGAAATCATGAGGAGTGAGTGCAAGTCACAGTTCTCATTTGCAATAACCAATGCTAAAAAAAAAAAAAGTTTTCCAAATGACCATGAACAGGAAAAACCTTTGGACTGGGCCCGTACTATACCTCAACAAGCATTCAGTGACTAGAAAAATAGAAACCTTGTTCACTATGTTGGGAAAACGTTAACCAGTAACTTCATAAGGATCCTGATCAGTCCATCCAATACCTTTAGTCCACCATCACAATGAGTTAGTATCCCACCCTCTATCTACCTTCACAATGGGTTACTCTCCCACCGTCCATCTACCATCACAGTGGGTTATCATCCCACCCACTGTCTACTATCCCAGTGGGTTGTTGTCCCACCTTCATCTACCATCCCATTGGGTAACCATTCCTCCATTCAACTACCATCCCAGCTTGTTGTCATCCAACCCTGTGTCTACCATCACAATGGGTTACAATCCCCTCCTCCATTCACTGTCACAGTGGGTTATCACCCCACTCTTTGTCTACCATCACAGTGCATTGCCATCCCACCCTCCATCTACTATCCCCATGGGTTTGTTGGTTATGTGTTATAGAAGACACTGGTAGTGATGGTAGAATTCAGGCTTTACTTGTGTGGCTTAAGTTACAAACATACAGAGCACATTTCAGCAGACTGTATAACAGCAGACTTATTACAGACTCATTACTTCCTGAAGAGATGATAGAGAAGAAAGAAAGAAGCAGCAAGTTTTACACATACACAACTAGTAACCTTTAGTGTACAGTGCCATCTACTGGTCAAGTGATATTACCACAGAATACTGTATATAGTACATTATAGTACATGCTGTTGTATTCCCAACACCCCTTCTCAACGGCATGTGCATAATTATATGACATTTAGTCTCTTTTGTAGAAAACAATGACGTTCCCTTGGCAAAGGTTTGGTGAGTGCGTCTGCAGTCATCTCCTCTGATGGGCAGTACTGGATGTCGATAACCCCTTGTTCTTGCATGTCTCTGAGCAGATGATATCTTACATCAATGTGCTTGGTTCTTGGGTTAATCTTCTCAGAGTGTGTAAGCTTTATGCATCCCTGATTGTCTTCAAAGATGGGTGTGGGTTGTGACATATTCAGTCCCATGTCTAGTAGAAGTTGACGAATCCAAATGGCTTCTTGACATGCATGTGCTGCTGCTATGTATTGCGCTTCAGTTGAAGAGAGTGCAACAGTCACTTGTTTCCGATGGTTTTGCGACCAGGAGGGAGTTCTGTTAGTGACCAAGTTTTATTTTCTTGAAGTGATTTTATTTCTTCTTCAGCTGCTTTTCTCCACTGATCGGCTTCCCTTCTCGGCAAAGTTTCCATGTCTTCCCAGGATGTTGGCTCCTGTGTTTGATGTGTTTTAGCAGCGTATGATAACCTGCGGGGTGGCATCCCTTTTGTCATTCGAGAGGATCTTCTGATTTCTTGTTGTTCAGTGGGTTCTATTGGATCGTTGATTGTAAGTTCCACTTCTTGTTCTGGCTCTTGTCCTGCTTCGCATAAATCAGTGTCTCCTGCCGATTCAGTGTGTAAATCCTCTCCACATTTTTCAAAAATTGTATTATCTGGTGCTTCACTTTCATCAAAATAAACACTGCGGCTTACTGTGACCTTGTTGGTCTTTGGACAAAGGATTCTATATCCCTTACTCTGCTCACTGTAGCCAACCAGAATGCCTTCTATGGCTTTGTTCTCCAACTTGGAGCGTTTCTGACTTGGAATGTGGGCATATGCTTTACAGCCAAATACTCTGATGTGTCCTACGTTAGGTTTTGATCCATTCCACATTTCATATGGTGTACTCTCAATAGCTTTTGATGGGAGCCTGTTTTGTAGGTATGTTGCAGTCATTATTGCTTCTCCCCAGTATTTGTTAGGTAAGGCAGCGTCCGTAATCATACATCTTGTCATTTCTACAAGAGTGCGATTCTTTCTTTCCGCTACACCGTTTTGCTCAGGAGTGTATGGTACGGTTGTTTGGTGTACAATACATTGTTTCTTTAGGTATGATTCCATCTCTTTATTCATATATTCCCCTCCATTGTCAGTGCATATTATTCCAGGTTTCCTTTGAAACTTGTTGCTTGTCATAGCTACAAACTCTTGAAATTTTTCTAATGTCTCACTTTTGTGCTTCATTAGATACGTTATTGTGAACCGGGAATAATCATCGATGAAAGTCAGTAAATACCTGTTCCCGCCAGGTGTGATGGTTTTCATTGGTCCGCACACATCACTGTGTATCAGTTCCATGGGTTTAGTGGTTTTACTCTGACTGGTCTGTGGAAGAGAGGTTCGGGTGGCCTTTGCTTTGATGCAACACGTGCACTTGCTGAGTGTGTGGCAAGGCAATATTTTCATGTCTTCTGATAGACCTCTCTTTGCAAAGTCCTTTATATATTCTGGGTTTCGATGCCCCAATCTTCTATGCCACAGGTGGCTGCACTTGTCATGTGGGTTATGAGTTGCCGCATTAGCCTTCTCACTTTCAGTGATGAGTTTGTACAGATGTTCATTTAATCTTCCTCTTGCTAGGATTTGCTTTCCATTTTGAATTGTGCATTCATTACCTCTGAACTGGACAGTGAGTCCATTGCTTGCAAGGGTTTTAACTGATAGGAGGCTTCCTTCTAGGCTTGGAACATATAGAACATTCTTTACAAGGATGCTCTACTTGCCCCCTGATGGCGTTTTGCAGTTCAGAAATCCCTGACCTTTACCTTCTGCTGTAATACTTTTCCCATTTGCTAGGAAGACTTTATCTTTTACACTAAAATCAATTTCTGTGAAGAATGTCTCATCGCTTGTCATGTGACTTGTTGCCCCTGAATCAATGTACCATCCATGTGAGGTACTATTCTGAGTCACTTTAAAAGTACCATTTCATGATGCACTTTCATTTTCTTTCATGACTGCTTTAGCTCTTTCTCTTGTGGGTAGCTCCCGCTTTCGCTGCTCAGCTTTCCAGATTGAACAGTTCTTTTTCAGATGACCGGCCTTTTTGCAGCGAAAACATACCCTGGTTTCTTTACTTTGTCTTATGCCTTCATGCACCTTCAGAGCTGCCTCTGGTCTCTCGTTCTCTTCACTATGCAAATTTTCCTTTCTTCTGCTGTATTCATCAATTAATTTTCCCTTAACATATTCTAGCGTCAGTTCAGTTTCCGGTCTAGTTTCTAGAGCATTTATAAGGGCACTGTATGATTCTGGAAGGCTGCACAGAAGTAGCGCCACAACATGGTTGCCTTTTATTTCTTCACCTATTGCACCCAGCTCGTCCACAATTTCTAGCATGGCATTTACATGTTCACCCATTTCCTGCCCTTTTTCCAGCCTCATCTTATACAGTTTGCGTAGTAGATATAGTTTACTGTTTAGGTTTGCATGTTCATGCAGTGTTTGTAATGCAGTCCACATACCTTTAGCTGTGCTTTCTTTCCTTATATGAATGAGTTGATCGTCCTCCACTAACAGGCTTATGACTGCTTTTGCTTGCCTGTTTTTTCTGTCCCATTCTTCCGGGTTGTCATTGGGTCTGTGTGTATCTAGTACCTGCCACAAGTCATCTTTGGATAACAGCATTTCAAGCTTAAACTTCCATAGCTGGTAGTTGGTATTGTTGAGCTTTGCTATTGTAAACTTCATATCTGAAGCACTTGCCATCTTTCAGTGAATTGGATTGTAAATGCAGCACTTACTTGCTTGTAGTTTTCCTTTTCTTTTTTTTTTTCAGTGTCTGGAGCTGGGCCCATAACCTGTTGGTTATGTGTTATAGAAGACACTGGTAGTGATAGCAGAATTCAGGCTTTACTTGTGTGGCTTAACCACTTGCCTACCAGGAACTTATACCCCCTTCCTTACCAGGCCAATTTTCAGCTTTCAGCGCTGCCGCACTTTGATTGACAATTGCGCGGTCATGCAACATTGTACCCATATGAAATTTTGATCATTTTTTTTCTCACAAATAGAGCTTTCTTTTGGTGGTATTTAATCACCACTGGGCGCTTTACTTTTTGCGCTATAAATAAAAAAAGTGCAAAAAATTTGAAAAAAAAAAAAGTTTATTTGTTTCTTTTATAAAATTTTTCAAACAGGTATTTTTTCTCCTTCACTGATGTGCATTGATGAGGCAGCACTGATGGGCACTGATAGGCGGCACTGATGGGCACTGATAGGCAGCACTAAAGGGCACTGATAGGCAGTACTAATGAGGTGGCACAGATAGGCGGCACTGATAGACAGCACTAATTAGGGGTCACGGATAGGCGGCACTGATATGCAGCACTGAAAGGCGGCACTGATAGGTGACACTGATTATGGGTACTGATAGACGGCACTGACTGGCATCACTGCTGGGCACTGACTGGCGGCACTGACTGGCACAACCCCTGGGCACTGACTGGTGGCACTGTCATTGGACACCGCTGATCACGTGGTAAAAGGCCGCTGTGATTGGCCTTTTACCACATCACGTGATCAGCTGTGTCCGTAGGACACAGCGATCACGGAGATCGCCGGGTGCGCTCCCCCTGGGGCGCGCAGGAGAGCGCGTTCTGGGAGGACGTCATATGACGTCCACCCAGAACTGGCCGGCCGCGGTGAAGCCGTCATTCGGCTATGCGCGGTCGGCAAGAGGTTAAGTTACAAACATACAGAGCACATTTCAGCAGACTGTATAACAGCAGACTTATTACAGACTCATTACTTCCTGAAGAGATGATAGAGAAGAAAGAAAGAAGCAGCAAGTTTTACACATATACAACTAGTAACCTTTAGCGTACAGTGCCATCTACTGGTCAAGTGATATTACCACAGAATACTGTATATAGTACATTATAGTACATGCTGTTGTATTCCCAACAGGGTTATTGTCCCACCTTCCATCTACCATTCCAGTGTACTGCCATCAAACCTTCATCTACCATCCCATTGGGTATCCATTCCTTTATCCATCTACCATCCCAGCTTGTTTTCATCCAACCCTACCATCACAGTGGGTTACAATCCAATCTCCCATTCACCGTCACAGTGGGTTATCATCCCACCCGATGTCTATCATCACAAGAGCTTACCATTCCACTCTCCATCTACAATCACACTGGTTTAGCATTACACCTTCCTTCTACCATCACAGTGAGCTACCATCCCACCCTTAGTGTACCATCCCAGTAGTTTACCATCCCACTCTCAGTCTACCTCCGCAGTGGGTGACCATCCTACTGCCAGTCCATCAACACAGTCAGTTAACATCCCACCCTTTGACTCCCAGTCACTAGGATAATATCCCACCCTCGGTCTACCAGCACAATAGGCTTCCATACCAGCCTCCATCTACCATCACAGTGAGTTACAATCTCACCATCAATCTACCTTCCCAGTAGGTTATCAACCCACCTTCCAACTATCATCCCAGTGGGTGTTACATGCCACTCTTTGTCTACCATTCCAGCGAGTTACCATCAGGGGCGAACTGACCATTTGGAAACTCGGGCACTGCCCGAGAGCCCGGGGTCAGTAGGGGGCCCCATGAGATGCCCCTGGTACCTTTTTCATAGGCTTTTTTGAGTTTGGGTAAGGACACAGGGGCCCCATGATCCCCTATTGCCCAGGGGCCCCATGAGTTGTCAGTCCGCCCCTGTTACTGAGTGTGTTATTTTGTGCACCCCACCTACATACTGGTGGTTGATGTAATGGCCTGACGCTATAACTAGAATTGCATGTAGAAGATAGGTCTGCAGTGTCCACAGGAATGCCAAGAGCCAACTTCAACTTCATGCCACTTGGTCAATAAGAAATGTCTTTAGCAACAGGCAATCAACGAGTGACTTGAAGAGAAGATATGATTCTGGCCTGACCTGCGAACAGGATATTTCAGTATTTTGCTGAGAGCTCCCTCGTTGAAAGCAGTTAAACTCTGGATGCCAACGTTAGTTGTTATTTTTCAGGCTCTGAGATGTCCCAGGGATAAACTGGATTCGTGTTTATTTTCACAGGAAGTTCAGCATGCAAAATGCAGTCTCGCATAAATACGTACATGGGTAAGGACACAGGGGCCCCATGATCCCCTATTGCCCGGGGGCCCCATGAGTTGTCAGTCCGCCCCTGGTTACCATCCTACCTATCATCTGCCATGCCAGTATGCTACCATCCCACCCTTTGTCTACCATCCCAACAGGTTACCATAGCACCTTCCATCCACCATCCCAGCGTGCTACCATACCACTCTCTGTCTACCAACCCACTGATTCCTTTGGATTTGGATTCATCAGACCACACAACGTTCTTCCTGTCATTGACAGTCGGATGCTCATGTTTCATAGGCTTCTGAAAACACATGCTGATATTTACTATGAATAGGAAAGGTTCCATCCATGTACAGTACATGTACTGTGGGCTGCTGATGTATTCTTATTTCCTAAGCCATGCTTCCCAATTTCATTCAGCTAGGGTCACCACCTACATATACGGTAGACGAGGAGCTTTTGCCCTGATCCAGTGATTGTAAACCTTCCGAACTGTTGTTTTCCCAAAGCCCTACAACTCAGTGTATTGGCAGGGTGCATGGAAAACCAATTATAATGTCATCTTCAAAATCCGAAGCTTATTCTTCTACAACTGCTCACACACATGCAAGAGTTTACCGGATGCCTGGTAAGTATGATAAAGAATGTTCTTGATCCAGTTGTGTGAGGTTGTGTGGTAAATAAATATACAGTCATAGCCAAAAATATTGTCCCCCCCCCCCCCCCTGCATTTCTGTCAGATAACGCACCACTTCGCCCAGAAAGTTGTTGCAATGACAAATGTTTCAGGATTATCATGTTTATTTCTTTCTTTGTATTGATATGACACAATAAATGGAGAAACAAAAAACCAAATCTGACACATTCCATGCAAAACCCAAAAAATGGGCTGGACAAAATTATTGGCACCCTCAATGTAATATTTGGTAGCACACCCCTTGGAAAAAATAACTGAAATCAATAGCTTTCTGTAGCCATCGATGAGTTTCTTCCACCTCTCTACTGAAATTTTGGAACACTCTTCTTTCGCCAACTGCTCCAGGTCTCTCAGATTGGAAGGGTTCCTTTTCCCAACTTCTGTTCTGAGATCTCTCCACGGGAACTCTATGGGATGGAGATCTGGACTCTGGCCAGTTCAGTCCTCTCCAGCGCTTCGTCTGAAACCATTTCTGGGGGCTTTTTGATGTGTGTTTTGGGTCATTGTCCTGCTGGAAGACCCATGACCTCTGATGGAGACCCAACTTTCTGACAACGGGCCCTACATTGCACCCCAGAATTCTATGGTAGTCTTCAGATTTCATAATGCCATGCAACACGGTCAAGACATCCAGTGCCTGAAGCAGCAAAGCAACCCCAAAATATCAGTGACCCCCTCCCCCACCATGTATGACTGTAGGGACTGGATTATTTTTTTTAAAGGCCTCATTGCTTTTTCTGAAAACAGTAGAATGATGAACTTTACCAAAAAGCTGGAATTTTGTTTAATCTGCCAACAGCACATTCTCCCAAAAGGATTTTGGCTTCCTCAGGTAGGTTTTGGCAAACTCCAATCTGGCTTCCAATATGTTTCTGTGTCAGCAGTGGGGTCCTCCTGGGTCTCCTACCATATTTCTGTGTCAGCGGTGGGGTCCTCCTGGGTCTCCTCCCATATTTCTGTGTCAGCGGTGGGGCCCTCCTGGGTCTCCTCCCATATTTCTGTGTCAGCGGTGGGGTCCTCCTGGGTCTCCTCCCATATTTCTGTGTCAGCGGTGGGGCCCTCCTGGGTCTCCTACCATATTTTTGTGTCAGCAGTGGGGTCCTCCTGGGTCTCCTACCATATTTCTGTGTCGGCAGTGGGGTCCTCCTGGGTCTCCTACCATATTTCTGTGTCAGCAGTGGGGTCCTCCTGGGTCTCCTACCATATTTCTGTGTCAGCAGTGGGGCCCTCCTGGGTCTCCCACCATATTTCTGTGTCAGCAGTGGGGTCCTCCTTGGCCTCCCACCATATTTCTGTGTCAGTAGTGGGGTCCTCCTGGGTCTCCTACCATATTTCTGTGTCAGCAGTGGGGTCCTCCTGGGTCTCCTACCATATTTCTGTGTCAGCAGTGGGGTCCTCCTGGGTCTCCTCCCATATTTCTGTGTCAGCAGTGGGGTCCTCCTGGGTCTCCTCCCATATTTCTGTGTCAGCAGTGGGGCCCTGCTTGGTCTCCCACCATATTTCTGTGTCAGCAGTGGGGTCCTCCTGGGTCTCCCACCATATTTCTGTGTCGGCAGTGTGGTCCTCCTGGGTCTCCCACCATATTTCTGTGTCGGCAGTGGGGTCCTCCTGGGTCTCCTACCATATTTCTGTGTCAGCAGTGGGGTCCTCCTGAGTCTCCTACCATATTTCTGTGTCAGCAGTGGGGTCCTCCTGGGGCTCCTACCATATTTCTGTGTCAGCAGTGGGGTCCTCCTGGGTCTCTTACCATATTTCTGTGTCAGCAGTGGGGCCCTCCTGGGTCTCCTACCATATTTCTGTGTCAGCAGTGGGGTCCTCCTGGGGCTCCTACCATATTTCTGTGTCAGCAGTGGGGCCCTCCTGGGTCTCCTCCCATACCGTCCCTTTTCATTCAGATGGTGACATATAGTGCGAGTGGACACAGGTGTACCCGGTGCTTGAAGGTCAGCTTGGATTTGTCTGGAAGTTGATTGAGGTTCTTTATCCACCATTCCAACAATCCTTCATCGCAGTCTTTGATCAATTTTTCTCTTTCGTCCACATCCAGGGAGATTAGCTACAGTGCCATGGGCTGTAAACTTCCTGACAATGCTGTGCACAGTGGACGCAGGAACATTAAGATCTGTTAATCGAGTTTAATTGCAAATGACAGGAGAAATTATTTCTTACAATTTTGAGAAAGTGCCAATAATTTTGTCTATTCTTGGGGTTTTGTGTGGAATGTGTCAGATTTGGCTTTTTGTTTCTCCACCTTTTTTGTGTCATACCAATACAAACCAAAGAAATAAACACGAGAATGCCAAAACATTTGTAATTGCAATAATTTTCTGGGGCGCAGTGGTACGTTATCTGACAGAAATCCCGGGGGTGCCAGTATTTTTAGCCATGACTGTTGGCT